>NC_135872.1:19358310-19523310 GCF_031162955.1 Sander vitreus
ATAAATCCTCAAGGATTTTTTTTGCAGGTATCTGCTGAATATAAGTTTGAAACACAGCTGTGGTTATATGGAAATGGTTCCATAAAGAAAAGTGCCAGAATTTAAGGATTTATGTAACTCCCATTTCCATTTAGACCAACATAAATCCTCAGCACAGTTGCAAAAAGCATGAAGTCATTCAAAGGTGTACGTATGGAAAGCTACTGGAGGATTCACTGGGGTGCTGTTCTGCAGCTGCCAAGGACTTCCACACATCAAAGTTGTAACTCCAGCAATACATAATGTATGGGGAACAGATGTCTGATATTAATTTGATTAGTAAAATGTACTAAAGCTGATGTGATGTTTGGCTTTATATGTAATGAATTAACAAACACCTCAATTTCATTTGTGTTTAATATGATTTGTGCCACATTTCACACCATGAATTATAAGATATGTACAATATTATTTAATTAATCACACCAATACCGTAACCTTATTTTTGCTTACCTCTGCTATGTGACTAAAGAACAGCAGATTCTTGTGATTTTTAACACCATCACATTCCATAAGAGTGTGTGTGACAAACTGAATATCACATCCAAGTCTGTTAATGAGACACTCGACTTGAGATCATAATAATGATGCAACACCACATAATCGGACCACACATTCACACAGTGCTAATGCCAAAGTAAATACATTAAATAACATGAAAAGTAGGGTTGAAATTGGATTTTAAATTCCCTACACCTAGATAAGATTCTTTCTATTCACATGCATCTTCTACACAGCATCTTGAGCTGGAGCCCCTTCCGGTTCACCTAAGGGCTTATCTGCTATCCTCTGCTCTCCATCACTTGGGACAGCAGCTGTTGGTTTTCTTCCACCAGCATCCTCACCGACAATCACAGTTTGAATATCAGGCTGCAAAATCTCTGTCTCAGAAGTGGCCTTAGTCTCTGAAACTGGAGCCAAAATGGTCTGTGAGGCGGCAGCATCCAGGACAGAAGACGTAGAAACATTTGGGACCTCTGAGACTGGCGCCAATGTGCCATCAGAAACAGAAACTGAGAGAGTGGGTGTAGACAGAGAGGTGGAGGAAGCTTCAGAGTACAAGGGGATACTGTGAGCCGTGGACACTGGTATGGAGAAGGGGACAGGGATGGCTGATCCATCTAAGGAAATGATGCTGGCCCCTGTGCTGTCAGTGGTTACGATTGGCTGGATCTGGGTCCCAGAGGGCATCTCGGTGTGAATGACAGTGATTGCGCCGAGGGGGCCGTGGTTGACCACAGCGATGGCCCCATGACTGGTCCATTCAGATGGAAGAGTGATGGACTCAGACGGCACCACAAAGGAGTCAGTGAGGGTTTTATCAGGACCGCCAGCAGTACCAGTACCAGTAGCAGCACCACCACCACTTTTTCTAGCGGTGTTCTTTTTCTCCCTTGCTCCTGCTTTTTCTGTCTTTCCCTTAGTGGGAGTTCTGGTTTTCTTATCCTCCACATTTCCCTCCAGCACTACCAAGTAGGTCTTCCAGGGAGCATCTGAGTCATGAATCTGAATGTTAAAAGAGCTTGTTAATGTCACAGCAGTCTGATGGGTCAAAGTACTCTAAACACAACATGGCAGGTTATAAACATGCATTGGTAGTCATCGTACAAAAGCCTAATCCCCTTAACAACACCCCCTTTTTGACCATGGTGAACTTAATCTTGCCACACTAAAAGTGTAATCGACACTGTGCCCATACAGATGAAATGACCCTATCTGACAGTAACTTGTCACTACAGTAAGAAAAGCACTGCTCACCAAAGTGTGCCTGCGAAGGGTGGACTTGTCTGTAAAGGTGCGACTACAAAGACCACACATGTAGGGCTTCTCTCCTGTGTGAATACGCTGGTGCCTCTGGAGGGCATTGAGCTGGGTGAACTGCTTGTCGCAGTCTTTACAGCTGTACGGACGCTCACCTAACAGTCAACAGAAGAGAGGGAACAAACATACGCCAGGAAACACAGTGTGTAAACAGAGGAGAACAGTTAAGGAAGCTGTAAAAGGCTCCTCCAAATTAACAACAACAAATAAATGATGTATACAATTACCCGTGTGTATCTTTAAATGCTGGTGGAGGGAATTCCTCTGAGCGAAGCCTCGACCACACTCTTCGCACTTGTATGGCTTGGACCCAGTGTGGATGTTTGAGTGGTGTCTCAGGTATTCTTTAGATGCAAAGCTTTTCCCACAGGCCTCACACATGAAAGGCTTCTCTCCTAACAGGAGAAGAAAAGAACAATCGTTTCACTTTTGGTATGGTATGAGCAGATAGCCTTGTCTTCATTGGCTGAAAGGCCTACTTTATACACTTTCTTTCACAGAGATGGCGTTAAAGATGACAATGCAGAAATCTAAACCGTTTTGAAATGATATCCCTCTTACCTGTGTGTGATCGCTTATGATAGGACAACATGTGCTTCTGAGTGAACCGGGCATCACACTCGTCACATGCAAATGGCTTCTCTCCTGTGTGAGTCCTAGAAATAGTAAAACAAACAAGTTTAGCCCTCATCTTTTTCTTTTTTTCCTCACGTTGTTAGCATGTACACTACCGGTCAAAAGTTTGGGGTCAGAAATTTCCATTCCACTCCATTATAGACAGAATACCAGCTAAGATCAGTTGTATTGTTTTTTTAATCAGGGCAGCAGTTTTCAGATTACATTATGTGCTTACATAATTAAAAAAGGGTTCTCCACTGTTGTAGAAAGAAGTGGCTGATCTTTAATGCAATATATACATTGCCCATCAGCAACCATTCATCCAATGCTCCAAAGGCACATTCTGTTTACTAATCGATATCATTTTAAAAGGCTAACTGAGAAAACATTGGAGAACCCTTTTGCAATTATGTAAGCACATAATGTAATCTGAAAACTGCTGCCCTGGTTAAAAAAACAATACAACTGATCTTAGCTGGTATTCTGTCTATAATGGAGTGGAATGGAAATTTCTGACCTCAAACTTTTGACCGGTAGTGTATAAATGAACATCCACATCTCTCATTATTAGGTCATTATTACTCTCTGGCTCCCAGCTTTTTCTAGCTATTAGTGGTTATGTTCACAATTGATGATTGCACAAACAGACAGAAACATGGGACTGCAATTTCTCTGCCAAAGTCAAAGGTATTTGTCAAAGAGAAGCGAGAATTACTTGCTCAATTTACATTCTTCCTCGCTGACCGGGGATTAAAACCGGTCACCTTTCAGTAGCAATCCTGTCTGCCCGTCTTCAGCATCTACAAACCTCCCATTTCCAATTCGTTATCCTTTTGACCAGCCATCGTCGGTGAGCTCCGTACCTGCGGTGCATCTTGAGGGCGGAGTTCTGGGTAAATCTGGCCCCGCAGTCGGTGCACTCAAAAGGCTTTGCACCCGTGTGTGTCCTCTCATGCAACAGCAGGGCAGTTTTGGAGCTGAGTGCCTTTCCACAGTCAGGGCAGACATGTCGCATATTATTACGTTCATGTACCTGAGAAGCAGCGGGGATGCACGACAGAAATGATCAAATCGGGGGGGGAGAAACATGCAGATAAATGCGACTCTTAAGAGGTTTATTCTTATTGCATATTTATATAATATTGCATGCATTTTATCAAGGAAGTAATAATGTATAGGAAGTGTGTGGAATTTAATTCACCCCCACCTGTCTTTGATGGCGGACAACATCCTTCTTTCGTTTGAAGGTTTTTGCGCAGCAGTCGCAAACAAAAAGCCTCTCATTGCTGTGAACGTGCTTTTCATGGATCTTCAGATTGCTGCGGTTAGCAAAGGTTTGCTGGCAGGTCTCACAGCGATAGATCACATCTGCTTTTACTCCATGGTACGTACTGGCCAAGAGATCAGTAACGGGTTACAGCAAGATCAAAAGACAAAAGGGCCTGGTCTTAGGTTTCATAAGATGGCAATGCAATGCATTATCTGACACGGCTTAAGTTTTAGAGGTGAATTGGTAGCACAGTACTCTCGTCACTAGAAGAACTGGTGAACAAAATAATTTGCTTCAGTTCAGACCCTTAAGGGTATCTGTGGTATCTATCAATATGTTTAATCTAATGGCACTAATGTCCTACCTGATGTGCTTCAAGTAGCTTCTTTCATAGTGGAAGGTCCGTTGGCACTTGTTACACTGGAACTGGGCCTTGGACGTTCTTTTTAATGTCCCCTTGGACTCACCCTCCTCCTCCAGAGATAACAACAATGAGCCTTCGGGGTCACTGCTTGGCACTTCCTCCCCACATTCCCAATCATCCGCATCAGAGGCTGGCATTCCCAATGAGGACTCGTCCATTTTCTCTGCTTGAGCCTCGGCTTCAGTCCTGTCCTCATTCGCCTCGGTGTCTTCATTTGCAACTTGGTTTTCATTGTTAGGGTTAGCCCCTTTTTTGGTGTTTAAACGCTTCCGAAGGACTTTATGGCCAGCCAACCTCAATTTTAGTGTTCTTCCAAGTCTTTTTCCATCCTTTTCTGCGTTCTTTACCTTTAATCTTTTTGAAATTACTTCTTTTTCAGAGCTCTGTGGAGAGCGCTGTCGCTTAAGAAGTAAGCTTTTAGGCTGATTCTTCCCTTTGGTCCTTTTTTCTTTCTTAGCACCATGCAAGTTATCTACAACTGTTGATGCAGATGTTTTCCTTGTAGGTTTTTGTAGGATTCCAGCACTCATGGCCTCACCACAAACCGCTGACAGATCCTCACAGTCCAAAAGTTGTGCCGCTGCTTGAACATCACCAATCTTGTCTCTAACAACTTCAACTTTACCAGTGTACACAAATTCCAAAAACTTGGAGAAATTATTGGAGTGCATATTGGAGAGTAAGACTTTGTCTTTGGTAGCATCCGGAGAGAGAAGGATCTTCTTGAAGTAGCCACTGGATGCTGCGAGCATCAACTGGTGGGCCTGAAACTCCTGTACCTCTCCCTGGTAGTCTACCTGCACTGTAACATCACTCAGCTGCCCCTGCAGCATCAGCTGATGCAGAGAGGCCAGGATGTTTTCGTGGTGGGACTTAGAGGTTAGCTGAACCACTTTGACCCCCATAATTAATTTGTGCTGCTGAGAAAAACAAAAAGGGGAATGTTGACTTGTAATGCTTAAACTAACCTAGTTGTGTTTCATTACATGTGTGAACACACGCATGTAACGTTACATGCTTTAGAGAGGTGGGGACATGGAGCTACAGTACTTTGAAGTAGAACCATTTGTGGCTTTCATGTCTCATCATTACTGGGTTTACTTTTTGAGCAGTGAACGTTGCATGAGCCAACGTTAGAAAAAAATCTGCTGCAAAGTCAACTGCCTTGCTTCAAGGCAGAAAAGACAGCTTATTAAGCCACATGCTTCGAGTTCGTTAAAATAACTAGCTAACGTTAGCCTCTCTGACCTAAGGTGCAGGTGAAAACCCTCAAACCTCAGTATCTAGCTAAAGCCTTGGCAACAGACTGACTAGCGTTGTAATATTTGTGTGATGTTGCCTTGATCATTGTAAATGCTAGGGTTAGTTAACGTTACTGCTAACAGTAGCATCACATACACAATAGTGTACAAGCTAGGTAAGCTAATGTTAACTGTACACAAAACAAACTGGTATGCGATAATACAATTTGAATGTACAGCAAACTGAACTGAACACAGTGCACGAGTGAACGTGTAGCTAGCAAACTAACGTAACACAACACGAAGCAAGTTTTCTTACCGTAAGGTCGGTAAAATGGCAGCCCTTCACAAATGTTCTCCACAGTGGAAGGTATTTCCTGTAGAAATCGCTACCGAAAACGGCACTTGCTTTCTTACTTACCGACATCCGGTGCCGAGGTGGCTGATACGGGATCAGTCCTCCATTCATGGTCGTGTTTAAAGTTTGAATTGCCAAGTACAACTGCTGTTCCTGGGTCATTTTAGCAGGTTTGTTGACTATAAGCGAATAGGCGCATTTGTTATAACTTTACTTTAAGGCTTTATACATCCATGATTTACAGGCATTACTGTCAAGCTAGTTTAGCTAGCTAACAATTTATGATTTTTTTGATAGCTTTGCCTTATTTATCTCCAAAGTACTGTCCGTTCCAATATATTTTAATAGCCCTTGAGCAATAATATGTTGCACTTCTATCGTTGCTGTTATTGCTGTAATCAGGATGTATAACTATGCTTCACCTCCTTTCTATTTTGGCAAGTGTAAGCCACTATCTTGGTAAAATGTTGAACAGGGTACAGGTATATAGCAACCGTAGCATTATTGTTGAATTTTATAAAGGGATTTACTAAAGTAATGACGTTACCGTAACACTAACAACTGAACTGTGTTCATTAGCTAGCTAGTGTATTACTGCATCATTCCCGCACTGGGGCGCCCTTGCACCGAGAGACGTGACAATATATAAACTGCTGGTGTTGAATTAAAAGCAGATTAACTTGCAGAGAATTTCCATTTTCTTCATCCGTTTCCACCTAGACTACTCTTCTTCTAGCCGATAGTTTAACTGGGTATACCTACTCAGTAGGTATTACACTAGCTGCTTAAAAAGTAGGTTTTTAGTGCCCATTGTATATAGCTACAGTCTGTTATAGTTGTATGAGAATAGTTCCAAAACAATACAAAGTAGGTCAACACGCTGAAGGATTTAAGATCATTCATTTACATTTAGACCATCATAAATCATCTACAGAGTTGCAAAAAGCATGCTGTCATACCAAAGGTGTATGGAAAGCTACTTGAGGATTCACTGGGGTGCTGTTCTGCAGCTGCCAAGGTTTTTTTCTTTTCCTTTTTCTTCCAGAGGAAATCCATATACCTTACATTTGTCTTAATGAATTCTGCAAGCTAGCAATCTGCTCTGTTCCGGTGACTCATGCTGCTCTCTGGACCGAAGCTGTGCAGACTTCAGCTTTGACCTGGAACACTGTGTTCGCCTGGCTTTTATTACATTACACCTCTGCCACACACACACACACACACACACACACACACAACTTTTCATACAACTGGTCCTTCATGGTTTATCATTAAGGACACACAACGTCTGCCGTCGTAATGATCTGTAACTGTATGCTCATGGGAATCAAGAGTATTTGCATAGATATTAATATGGTTTAATGTATTACCATGAAAATTAGCCTAGAGTTTAATGGAATACTGAATTACTATGTGCAAATTAATGAGACAATTCGTAAAAATTAATTCTCAGTATATTGCCATTATTAAACTTTTGACATGACTGAGATTAAAGGAAGGAAAGCATTTTTCACAGTTGTGCAAAAGCTATTTTTCATTTTACTTCTGTTGTCTGGGAAAGTCTGTTCATTGTTTACTAAAATGATAAAATAATAGCTTCATATGAGTATTAGACTATTAGACAGTCATTGAAATTAGGATCCACTGGGTCACATTTTCTTTTTTTCCTGTGCCTGCATTCTGTAATGTGACATATATTAAAAGTTCAGCAGGGTTAGGTAATGCCGATGGTAAATATGTGGTTTGTGAAATTGTCACAGGATGCTTTGTCAAATAAAGATATGGCAGAGAAACAGACTTGAGGTTTCTACATATCATCACTGGTTGACATGTGTAATCAAGGGGATGAACATATGCTGTATCACTGAAATAACAAAAGGTCAAACAGTCATTTCAGAAACATGCCATATTAATCCACTTTCAGTAGTGAGACTGGCTGACTTTTCAAATGACTCCGGGGCATTTCGTCTTATTCGGAAGTGCACATTTCAGCTGTGGAGAGAGTAAGTGTATGTCAAGTCTACTACAGTCAAGGGTTCAGATGTTGCCAGTAAATGGCAAGCTTGATAGCCAGCTGCATTGCCAGGACGCCCAGTAACAAATTAAATTCCCACAGATACATCATCATGTTGTCAGGGAAGAAGATGAGGTGCAAATGCTCGCTGAAAGGTGATGGGCTCAGCAAACAAAACATTCTGCCGACATTGGGTCGTGTTTGCTCTGCTATGGGTAGTAGACTCCTCCACACAACCGAAAATATCTTTGCTGACGTTCCACAGCGCACAAACAACATGACAAAATGTGCACTGTGTGAGAGAAAAAGTAAAACTCAAAGCCAAGGCCGATTTTAATTAGAGGCTACGGAGCGCACACACACTGTAAAGAAAACACAGTCAAATTCAGGAGTTTGGTGGTAATGGTTGTGTTCGGGCTCGGGATGTGTGCTGGAGTCGTACACACACTTTAATTTAGATGCAGTGAGGATAGGTCAATCAGTCAGTCAGTGTCCTTGCAGGACCTCTCTACAGCTTCTTAACTGGGCTGACTCATAATCCCAGCAGATGAAGTGAACCAGTGATGGTAAACACTAGAACATTACAGTACATGGAAGTGCAGACAGTGGTGGTCCAAGAATAACCGCAGCATTCTCTTTGTGCTTGCCCATAGAACCACACAGCTGATGCCAGACCAATCAAAACCCAGTCCAATTCAGTATTCTGTGGTGTCTTTCTCTCCCCCTCCAGTCAGTGAACTTGGTTAACAGAAAACATCTTTCATGAATCCATTTTTATTATGCTCTTAGACTTTCAACAGGCATCAATGCTTTTTTAATCAATGACATGTTCCCTTCTTTGACACTAGGATATACTTTATGATTTTATGCAGCTTTGGAGAGTGTTTTTTGGTTATTTTAGTAAATGGACATGACTCTCCACCCATGTTTATGTAAGGTAGAAATTGGGCAGGAGTCAAATATTGTACATATTTGTGCAGTTCTGTCAAGGCCAAGCATGCTTTGCCAGGATACACACAGCAGTCCAGACTCGATTCTGGTAGTCTCTCCTCTCCAACCTAACATCTTTCCCCTTCTCTATTCCTTTTTTTCTCTGGCTAGATGCCACACCACATTCATCCAGTCCAGCATATCACTGGAACCTCTAAAACCTCGATGTAACATCAGGACATGAGACAAGAAACCAATGATTCACAAAAATTGCAGAAGACTCCTAGTCTTCTTGTCTGATGAGAAATTACAGTCATTGCAGAAGGTCACAGCCTCACGCATGACCAGATCTAATAAGCATGATGATAATCATAAGCAGGCAAAAAACAAATTCTAAAAAATGTGCTCTAGGGATGGCATTGTTTGTCTGTCTGATATATCCATGTTGCCCAGAGGATGAATCCTAATGACTGGTGATGCCCTGTCTTTTCTTCTAGTGCCACCATCAGGTTAAGATTTTAATTTGTCCACACATTGGTTCATGACCAAGTATTTGCAAAACCAATTAGTAATGTTAGCATGCTAAATAAGATGGTGACTGTAGTAAACATTATACTTTCCAAACATCGGCATGTTAGCATTGTCTTTGTGGGCATGTTAGCATGCTAACATTTGTACAGCCTCACAGATCGGCTAGCATGGCTGTAGACTCTTAGTTGTAAACTTCACTTCACTGCAGTGGATTGCAACAAACAACTTCACCTACAGGAAATAAATATAGGGCAAAAATAACCCGACAATGGTATCCGTCCGCTCCCCCTCAAATAGGCTCCATTTCACCGAAGAGAGAAGTTTTTCTTCTGGTTGGGAAAAATACTTTCATTGATGAAAAGATATACGGCATTCAGAGATGAAATTACTTTCCAAATGGCATCTGACTCACTTCTCTATTCCCAGTGCTCTCTCACACTCAACCCCCCTCCCTCACCCACTCTCCACCTTCACTCGTCCTTGTGCATGTTCTATCTACTGTAACTGTATACAGCACTTAGCACTTCAGACGGCAGACAAACCAGCTGAAGGACAACAGCCCCCTCTTGTGATGCTCATAAATAGACTATTTGTCCAGGCTTACCAATCCTTACCGTACCCACCGAGCCTGTGTGCGTGCTTGTGGACATTGTGTAGCTCGCACCAAAATAGATCTTTACTGCTGCTGCGTGAGTGGATTCGGGCCTCCAGCCTGTAGTGAGAGCGACCAGTTTGCACAGGGAAAATGATTGTTGGGCCTTTGAAAACAAACAACAATGACTCACAAAGTCTATCCCTTTGTAACGTGTGATTTTTATTAACCGTTTGCAATCTGTAGCACACTAAAACAGGTGGTCTCACCTCCGCCGAGCTTCCCAGAATGTAATACTCACCCAGACTGTGTGGGGCATGACCGTCAGCACATTCCTGGAGAGCTGGATCCCCAGAAGCAACAATTCCTCCTTCCTCTCTTCCCTCCCTTCCTTCCTGCCGCCCTCGTGTCCTCTCCTTCGCTTCCGTGGATTGCATCACTCGTCTGCCTCCTGGCCTCCTCTGCTTGGACCCTTTAATCACATATGGCACACACACACACACACACACACACACACACACACACACACACACACACACACACACACACACACACACACACACACACACATTGTGGGCAGAAGGCACCCTCATCAGTCCTCATACTGGTTTTGTGGCTTCAGTGGAATTTTATGGTTGGTTTGAGCAGAGGATTCTGGAGGCTTTCCAGCTGCCCTCCAAAGACTCCGCTTCTCTCTGTCTCTCCTTCCATCTCTTTGTTCCTTCCTTTCAGCTTTCCTCTCTTTTTTCTTTCCTCCTCTCTTTCCTCTCCCTTCCCTGCTTTACCCGCTCGCCCTCAAGGTCAGAAATATCCTGTGGTTTAGGTTTGATCCGCTTGGATATGCCTTCACTCTCTCCCTCTTTCTGTCTCTCCCTTCACACACACACACACACACACACACACACACACACACACACACACACACACACACACACACACACACACACACACATACTGTAAGCATACTGCACTACTCTAAGCATTCCCATACAGGAAACACATGCTGGGATCAGCATAGGCGGGTTTGTGTGTCTTGCAACTGCATATACATACGCACACACACACACACTGTAAGCATACTGCACTACTCTAAGCATTCCCATACAGGAAACACATGCTGGGATCAGCATAGGCGGGTTTGTGTGTCTTGCAACTGCATACACACACGCACACACACACACACACACACACACACACACACACACACACACACACACACACACACACACACACACACACACACACACATACACACACACACTCCCTCCCACTGGGGGTCAACAGTCTATCCGAACATGTAACATTCAGAAAGTAAAATAATTGTCATAGTTCTCTGAGCTGAATTTGTCATCATTGAAGACCTTATCCATCTTGAATCAGATGGTTCAGTGACAGTAAATAAAAGAGACTCATCCTCAACTTCTTCCCATGGAGTCACAGTCGGTTGACTCTCACTGTGAGGGGACTTCTGCACTGACCGCAGCCAGGTTAACCCCGTTCCTCTGGGTTCACCTATTCTCTGAGTTGCGTAACATGGCAGAGGTCCAGCACTTGTGTAATAACAGGGGGGCCTTGGCTGGCTGAAAGAACGCCAGTTCAATCATCCTTTCATATCCGCGGGTTAATGGAGGAAAACAAAGTCTTGCCCAATTAAAGCCCTGATCCCGAGTCTCTCGAGTATGAGCATCAGTCATGTTCATACAGATGTTGAGTTAAGGTTTCTACTGGAAAATCATCCTCAAAAACTTTGGATCTTGCCATAAAGCAGGTTGCTTATTTTTCTTTTCTTTTCTTTTTTTTATCTCCATGTGCATAACAACGACATAGACAGAGCTAAATACTGACATTGGATCTGTGTAAAAGAGCCCTATTAGACATTTGCAGGGCCCATATAGTGATTTCATGAACAGGCTGTCATTTTTCTTAAAGGTGTTATATATGACATTCAGAGTCTGGACCAGGTTTTGCCTGCACATGGTTCTCATCTCTGATGTCACAAGCAAACAGCTGAAATTACCGGCTCAATCACCTCCACTAACGGTGCTACAAGTGCTAACAGCGGCAACAGTGCTGACAGAGTGTTACCATAGACGTTTTAGAACCAAGACGCTCCAACTCAGAGTAATTTCCTGTATCTGTGTCACGTGGGTTTCACCACTGACATGTATCTTAAGGAGACATGTGGCAGGTCCTTAGTGTATTGATTCCAATGGGAGAAGTAAAAGTAAACACAGATGTTACCAATTCTTCCGCCTCATAGTCACCAAAGTAAATATTGGACCCATTTTTGACAAGCCATTCATTCATTCATTCAATCTTTATTTATACTCGATAAGCCACAAATCTCCTGAACGTTCTGACACTAAACTGACATTTTTTAGACGGCCAAAAGAGGAGAAAAGTAATTTAGTTTGAGACCTGTTTCTATCTCAGGAACAAACTCTTGTGATATCTGGCAACACAGATAAGCTGACCTCAACTAACTTTTGCGAACGCTGCAACAAAACTATATTTTAGTAATGCTAAATATGGCTTTTACTTGTGTAAATATCTCATTTTAGCAAAAGAAAATATAAATAAATGATGCAAATATAACTTTTCATCCATCCACAAGACATTTACTACACTTTCAAACGAGGCCACGCCCATTTAGCAGACAGGAAGTGTGTACCATTGGCGTAGCTTGCAATGCGCTATCTGTACGTCCCACCACCATGGGTTGGTAATCGCCGAATAAATTGGGATTACAACACACATAAAGGGAGGGTGACTTCATTCTCTGCTCAGGACACCATTGCGCCACCATATTGTTACATAGAAAATAGTTGTTTGTTACTATATTAATGTTCTGAATGTTGTATCTAGCACCTTTGAAGAAAAGTTAGTTTTTTTAACATTTGTTTTCTATATTAGTAAAATGGGCACATGGGGTGCCTTTTGCAACCATATAGGATTCTCCTCATTCATTTTTATTACCATTTTACAGATACACGGGCCTCCTGGCATGCTTAACACTGCTGACATATCTGGCCTTGAACTGAGTCAATCCCTTGCGAGGACAGCAGTTTTGACACTGATTACCGTAGTGCTGTTTCAGATTGACGCTTTAAGAAAGACTCTCCCAGTAAAATAAACCACAAATAGTTCGCGAGAAACGCTGCACCCTGCTGCTCGGTTTCAGCTTGTTGACACAACGGCTCAAGACAGATTGTTTTTCAAATATGCAACCGGTCATCAAATATACAGTGTCAAATTAACTTTGGGATTGCCTCCCAAAGGTTTGTGTTCTCCATACTTCATTTGTCCATTTTCTTTGGGTAGTCTCCCAGAAGTGAAAGAGACCACAGACAGGAAAATACCTACAGTATGTGAAATGAAGCCCAATCATATGGCCAACTGACTCGACCGTAATGTAGATATACAGTAAGATGGCTGGAATGTTTTTTTTTATTATTCTCATCATACCTTAATTCTTCATATATTGTTGTTTTAAATACACATTACATTGCTTTGTATGATTTATATAACCACCATTGCTTGCTTCAGGAAAGGGCTAGAAAATAGGGAAAAGAAAATACTGTCTCGTACTGGGTGAGAACATGAGGGAGGTGTTTGCTGTACAGTTTCTGAGTATCAAATCCTTGAAGTAAGATCTTGAATGCTGACCTATTACCTTCTGACTCTTAGTGGATTGGCACAAAATCCCGATAATCCCAAGAAACACAGCATTGCTTTGAAAGCCACCATTTTCTTTTTTTATGAACCCCTTTCTCCTTCAACATCCTTTTGAAAATGTCCAAAAATGGAGAGGAGAGAGGAAAAATGCATGGGGGGAGGAGGGGTGATCTGACAGGCTGCTCCAGCGATGAGACCCATGACTGACACATTTACAGTGGAACAGGACATCTATGTGAGTGTGTGAGGGAGATAGACACGGAGCGAGTGGACGAGATAGAAATAAAGCCTGTCTCTCTCGAACACACACACACACACACACACACACACACACACACACACACACACACACACACACACACACATAGTGCATGGCACTATCTTTGTGGGGACCCGTCATTGACATAATGCATTCCCTAGCCCCTTACCCTAACCTTAACCATCACAACTAAATGCCTAACCTTAACCCTTACCCTCACCCTAACCATAACCTCATTCTATCCCTAATCCTAAAACCAAGTCTTAAACCTCAAACAGCCCTTTAACGTTGTGGGGTCCAGCATTTTGGCCCCACAAAGCTGTCGGGACCCCACAAGTATACTGGACTCCCGGACCCCACGAATATAGTTAAACAAGAACACACACACACACACACACACACACACACACACACACACACACACACACACACACACACACACACACAAACACACACACACAAATGTTAGCACAGAGTGTCTCTTTCTGTCAGCTGAGTGAAGTCACGGGACTGAAGCTCCAGTTCACTAATTTCATTCCATCCAGGCTGGAGAGGAATTTTGCAGGGGCAAAGGCATCTCAGCAGGAGCGCCATCTCTTTATATCCTGACTGTAAGGCTCGCTACAGACACTAATGTGTCACTTTTTCCATAATGAGCTCTCATTTGATCTGTTGCCATCGAAATGGCCTTCCGTCCAGACAACTGTCAGTGTTTATCCATATTATGAAGATAACAGGGCCATCATCTATAGTTTGGCAGTGTCAGATGAGTGGAGTGGGGAGGAGATTGTCAGAGAAGAGAAGAATGATTCATTGTGTAGCGCTATAATTGAATGATCCAGCATTCATCGTGGGCATGATGGTGAGATCATCTCCCACCATTAGGCCTTGGAGCTGGACTTCAGGACAGCAGCGTTGCACACATTTAAAGGACCATACCAGTGGTTGCGCATATATTAACCTTTTAGCTATTTGCAAATTCTTCACTTTGCTGCTGACTATTTTCTAAAGCAGACCATAGGTGTTAAGATCAATATCCAACTTTAGAGGAAGCCACTGTTTTCCATTTATTTCACTACAGTGTGAAAGTCATTTAGCAGCAGCGTGACACTTCATTGAAACAGTAATCAATCACGCTACACATTTACCCGTCTTTATGTTTTGCCAATGTTACCTTAACTTTTGTTGATGTTGCATTCAGGAGCTTGAGATTTGAGAGCTGACATGAACCTTTGAGCAACATTTATGTTTCCTCTGCTTGTCTTTTCCAACAACATAGTTTTTGAATCCCATGCTTTTCAGGAGTCAACTCTCAAATCAAGGATGTCCAAAAATTTGGCACCAAGTCTTCATGTCTCGCACCTGTATTACAGTCATTTTCATCACTACTTAATAGGGTGTCAATCTTAAGCAGGTTTCAGCGAATTATACCCTAAAAAAATGGCTGGCAATAATGTAAATCTTGCATGCTATATGTAGGGGTAAAGCTGCAATTTGGTATTGCACTTCCATAAAGTTGGGGGATTTGTGAGAGACAGATTAAAAAAAGGATGGACAAAATCGCTTCCGCAAATATCCTGAAATTTAGTAGTAGTCCCTTGAATGTAGTATGGGTCAAGCAAAAAAAAAAAAGCTAGATCCTACAATTCCCCTAATGCAACTCAATAGCTCCTGTTACCTAAAAGGTTGTGTTTCGGTTCGGTTTGTTTGTCAGCAAGAATACGGAACAACTGCTGGCCTGATTTTCATGAGACTTGGTGGAAGGGCGTAGCATGGGCCAAGGAAGAACTCACTAGATTTTGGAGCGGATCCGAAAAAAGGGGTGAAATACACAATTATTTTTTACTTTCAGGTTAACATTTCGAGATAGGGCATATTGGCCTTGGCAGAGGTCTGCGCTCCTCAAATGCCCTTCTAGTTTTTACTGTAGGCTTTCCCAATCCAAGATGACGCTGATGACATCATCAGGGTTACTCTTTCAGATTTTACAAAGCTCCTTCAGAACCACAGAATGTTTCATACAACTGTGTTCACAGACTGAGTAGTACTCTTCATGACAAGTAAACTGATCTTCATGTGTAAAATCAGTAGAGTGATCCTTTAATACACCTTTAATGGTGTAAAAGATGCAAATTGACCACTATGTTTAGGAAATGACTCAGGTTAATGCAAGAATGTTTTGCATAGCCTTTATTTGAGGGTAAGGTTCCACTGATAGATAATATTCGTACTTTAAAGGCCCAATTCTGTTTTTTTTTAACCACAAATTAAGCAAAATTCACAGACGGGTAAGATATTTGCCTTGATAATCTGCATTGCACATCTGTGATGTAAATAAACTTTCAACAGCACCAGAACATTAATTAACTGAGATTAATTTGTTGCCCAGGGTTAGTCTGGGTGTTTAATGATCTGTCAGTCATCTTCAGTGAGTGATTGCAAGTTGTAATTCTGTGCTTAGAATTTTGGTGGCAGGACAATCATCATTTTGTTTTGTTTTTATCACAGATGATACCCTTTAGCTCAATGCACAGCCATGATAGAGAATGATCCAGTGGCAAAGGTTTTTTGTGAGAGACACACGATAAAAGAAGGCGCTTGACTTCCCTTGAGAAGCCATCTGTATACTGTGTGTGCCTACAGTACAGTACAGCCTGTCCCTAAAGTTAACCACACAGATACCAGGGCTTCATAGATTAGCACTGAGATGAGAACTATGCTGCACTGCTACAGCTATTTCAAGCATCCTGTCAGATGTGCCTTCATGCATGTCCTGTGCTCACTTAGGTATAATGGCTAGCATCCTTCTGCGTATTACGCCAAACAAAAAGATCATTATAGTTAGAGACTATTGAAGTCAGATGTCAGTTTTGATCACAGTTTATTAGTTGGATGCAGTGCCATTGTGTATACAGTACATTTGTGTATTGGTAAAGCAGTAGCAGAAGTAGTGTGAGGGTCACCCTGACTTTGCCACTGCAGTGCAAATCAGAAAGTTAGATTTGTCTAGCGAGTCTCACATCAGAGCACAGAGAAGCAATTTACCCTCTCAGCAGTGCACAAAGTAAATACACAAGCTGCAGTCATAACCTCGTCTCCTCCCTCCCTCCAAACCCCCCCTCCCTCTCCCCCCGCTGCCTTCTCCTCTGTGTGTGCACAGGTGATAAAAGGCACGAGGACAGGAGAAAGACTACTAGGTACACAGGTAGATGGACAAAATGATCCAGTTTGCCTCATTATAGAAAAACGTTATGTTTCCGGCGATCCTAGCAGAGCCGGGTTGTCATGGAAACCAGGCAGCATTGTTGTGGGGTTCTTGTCTGTCTGTCTCTCCACATTTGCTCTTCATCAGAGACACTGAGATCTCTGCTATTCTACACCACGAGGCTATGACTCATACACATCTTCTTTTTTGCATCTGGAACAAAAAAGGGGTGGGAACAAAACGATCCACATGCATGCACGCACGCACACACGCACGCACACACTCACTCACACACACACACACACACACACACACACACACACACACACACACACACACACACTAACATATGCACACATGCATGTACTGTGCCTTTGTGATCTGGGCTGTTTTCCCCTCATTATATATCAGGTAGATTATGTGCTTTAATCGCCCTTTAGTCTCATAGATCGGCTGATGTGCTCAGTGTGTTTCCGGCTTATCTAGGCCACCAGATGTCAAAATCCGGGGCCTTGCAGAATGTCAGAACAGAATCCTCAGCATCGGGCAGGGAGAGGAGATGAGTGATGTGAAGGAGAATGCCAAACTTTGTAACAGTGGGAGGACATCTGTGGAGGGGCTGTGAGAGAAACAAGATGCAAGTGTTTGCCAAAGATGTTTCAGGTACACTGGGGTGATTTCTATTTGAGTTGAAGATAGGGAGCTCATGCAGCTTACTCTGGCCGCGGTAGGAGACACAACCGCATACACACACACACACACACACACACACACACACACACACACACACACACACACACACACACACACACACACACACATACACATACACATATACACACACACCCTGAGGTGCAAGGTAGAACAAAGTGATGAGTGACCCAGTGTCTCATCGCTCTCCTGCCATTGCCTACAGCTGTTTCATCAAAGCCTCTCTTCTGGCACCTCTTCTCGTGCCTGCCTGACACACACACACACACACACACACACACACACACACACGCTCCCCCCTTTTTTCCTTGCTCTCTTCCCTCTTTAAACAGGCCTTAACTACACATGGCTTAACTACATCCTACATTCCACATATGGATCTATATGGCGAGTCAGAGGATAAAAACATGCTCAAGCCATTTGATGTGGATTCTGTCAGAGAGAAACCCTTTAATCATTACAATCCCTCTATTGCAGCGTCTTCCCTCAGTTACTCCTCCTCCTCGCTTATAGATGTTTCAATGCATGTTTCTCAAAGAATCCATATGCAATGGTTCATGTATGTGCAGCATTTTCCGATCTCCTATACATACACACCGGGTGTAACATTGTATAAAATCAAGCAGATGATTGAAATGTTATTGTGGAATTAACTTTAGTATACAGTATTTGTTTTTGTAAATGAGACCTTTGTGGGTAGCTTCAGTCTTAAGACCACATCCCCAATAAATCCTGCTCTTGTTTTGCCTCCCTGGCTTTGCTTCATGGTTCATGCTTAAGGATAAACATGTTATTTGGTCCACTATCTGCCATTTCAAGACCTTTTTACAGCTTTGGCTTCTTTTGTAAAAGAAGAACAGATTCATTGCAAAATCTGACCCATTTTTTCTTAGAAATGGTCTTATTTTATTCATCAAGGTAAATATTGTCTTCTCTTAAATCAATCCGGCAAGACTTAAATTATGTGAGTATCTCAGCATAACACCTTTAATTGTCAAGCTTCAGCACCACCTGGCTCCTCCATGTGTGTATTTTTAGCAAGAACCTGTCATTTTCACCTTGACAATTCTGACTTTTGCTCTATTTTTTTATTTATAACTTTAGCTATTCTGTTATTTGTGTTCAAAGCTTAATGTTAATCATTATATTTCATCTTCGAGGCAACTTTGCAACTGTTCATATTAAACATATTAATCAATCAAACAAACATATTAAAAAAATAATAGGACTGTGGAATAAAAATTCCATGACATTGACCTAATGAAAAAGGGCTGGAGAGCTGGCATGCATGCCGAATTTTGCTATTCTGTGCCTGCCTCTTTCCAAAACCATCGGTATCCATCTTCCAATGCATTAAATGAACTAATGAGGTGTGAAACTGGCTGTTAAAGTCACTGATTGCAAAGTGTGGGGCTGCTTCCATAATAGAACACCATGTAACATGTAAAGGCAGATATTTTGCAGCCAAGTGCAAATCAAACATCAGTTAACAAGAAAGTCAGAGAGTCTTGTATGAATCTCACCGGAGTCTTGAGCTCAGCGGTGCATAGCTGATGAGTTTCCTGCCTAACTGCTTCCATCCAGCCAGCCTGCCGCTCCCTGGCAAACCAGCCTGTGTATGACTCATCACATGGAGCATGTGATCGTCCTCTTAATGCACACACACACACACACACACACACACACACACACACACACACACACACACACACACACACACACACACACACACACACACACACACACACACGCCTACACAAACACAGTCCCATTTATCTGCAAGGGGCTTCCCTCCCCAACGGTGCATTACATACATTAAGTAATCCGTGACAAGCATACAGAAAAGGGGAAGCCCTTTGTGTCGGTGTGTGCACCTGTGCATCTGCATCTTTGTTTAATAGTGTTTATATTATTGACAGAGCGAGTGGATGTGTGAATGGGAGTGTGTTGATTTTCCTACAGGGCCACTGTTTGATGAGGGATGAGTCATCCGGATGGAGACCCCGGGGAAGACTGGCAGGTTGGTGATTCACCCTGCATAAAAAAAGAAGTATGTGTGTGTGTGTGTGTGTGTGTGTGTGTTCTTGCCAGTATATATAGTATAGACATACACTTTCAATACACATTTAATCCATCCACATCCACATCCACATTAAAAGCATGCGTGCATGTGTGTGTGTGTGAGCATGCACGAGTGTGTACGTGTATATACGTGTGTCCTATGGGTAGACAACTTGCTTTGAGCTGTTTTTGTTTATCTTCCTGCAGAGTGGGGCGAGTCGGTATGTGCATAATCAGAGAAACGCCACAGGGAATTGTTGACTCCATTAATCCGATACGCAGGAGAGCGTTCCTTATTCCACAACAGACGCCCCCAAACTCACATTTTTATCAGCCCCTTCAAACAATATGAATGGCATAATGCAACATGGATGCAGGCATCTGCCTTTATGCGCAGATGCGATTGAAGTGATCTCATTATTTTCTTGTCAGCTATACCTGACAAGAAAGGAGAGCCCAACATTCTGCCGCAGTGAGGACTTAATCAAATATATCACAGACTGGTGGCTGCACATCTGCATCTTTTTGTTTTAATCCAAAGTCTTTTGTATCTGGTGAAAAAAAAGCAGAGATTTGCATTGTCAGGAGATTCATTATGATCGTTACATAGAGATTTTTATAACAGATAACAAAGGCAAGAAAGGGCAAAAAAGGATATAAAAAAAAGACAGCAATATAACATGACAATATAAAAAGACACACATAAAGCATCATGATAAGTATCAGCGACTTCATGCATTGATTACACAAGAAACATTCGCTAACAATCATTTAAAGGTCAATAAAGGCCTTCAGCTGTTATGGATATACTGTGTAACACCATAGCGTTCACAGGAGGAGTTCACAGAAGCCATAATGAGCAATTGTCAGATGAATGCGGCTGTGGTTAAAGCAGTCAGAGTCTATCTCTTTACATTAAGATGATTGATCAGCAAGGCTTGGCTGATGATGAGGCTGTTATCTAGAAGAGACAACAGCAAGATCATTAATCTTCCCCCGTGATGAGGGTGCAGGGGTGTGTGTGTGTGTGTGTGTGTGTGTGTGTGTGTGTGTGTGTGTGAGAGTGTCACAGGATGCCCATGTGTGGGTTTTTGATAGGTGAAAGCATCACTTGTTTGTTCACAGCGAAACTGATGAGGATTTATTAAAAAAATGGAACACTCTTTCTGGGTCTCTTTCTCTCTCTCTCTCAATCTCTCTCTCAAACACACACACACACACACACACACACACACACACACACACACACACACACACACATTGATTTGCTCTCCCAAGGGTCACCTTGAGCAGCACAAATTGGCTTTGGTTGGTTGAGGTCTCAGTGCTGGCAAATTAGTCAGGCACTGCATCTCTTTCAAAGTCTGAACTCGACTTACTCTCCCAACTGTCTTTCCAAACATCATGCTTTCCCTCTTTTGTTCTCTTCCTGCAGCCCCCCCCCCCTCCCTTTTTCACTCTCTCATGTTTTCTCTTTTTCTTACTAATTCCCCTTTGCTTGCCCTTCCCATTCATCAAATCTCTTCAGTATCTCTTTCTCATTCTCATTTTATCTTTGTCTCCTTTTCCCTTCACTCACTCACTCGCCTCTTCTTCTTTCACTGCTGATGAATGGAGTGGAAAGTTCTCCAGCAGTATCACTAAACGCAGCTGCTGTGACATTTCTTTACTCATTTATTCAGAAAGCAGTTCAATACAGTTCTACTTTTCAACTGTTATTCTCCCTCCGCTGTCTATGTGAATGCATTACTTCAGCCTTACTTATCGTCGCAGTGATTGAGCTTGTTTGCTCGGCTGACATGCAGGAACTTGGGAAAGTCCTTTCATTTACAAAGAATTATATTGCTGTGTCAACAAAGTAGCAGAGACTGTTCATTTTCCGTAACAAACAATGTCAGTGGAAACACACTCATTTTGTAACTGACATCAGTATGCATCTGTATTAAAATGGAGAAGCGGAAGCGTGTCAAATCAGGTGGGTAAATAAAAAGTGCATCAATAAAATTCCCTCCCTTCCCTCTATGAATGACAGTGAGGATTGATTACACACTGAGAAATTAGCATGTAATCACAGCTTGTGGATGATGGGTTTGGCATTTGATTAGCAGCTAATGTTTACATCCTGGTCTTGTTAAGACAGCATTTTGTATTCTGCATGAGTTCTGGACTTGGTGCATTATATTTATTGTCTTCTTCACACTACTGTAAGAACTCATCCTGTGTTCTCTACATTTGCAGATGTGAATATCTTCAATCAGCATATTTGTTGTGTACATGTTTTCCTGTTCTACTTCTTATTAATCACTTCATGCACCTCCACATCTACACTAGAGCTATTTTAGTTACACCTTAATAAGGCACAGTAGCAATATCACAACAGTGATTTCCAAGAATCCCAACCACTTGTAACACTGCAGTTGCCAGGGGATACATTACATGGGAAGCTAAATAAACTTGATGAACTCAACTATAAAGATATCAATTGTGATTTGATGAACTAAAATATACCCACATATTTGTGTTAAGATAAATAATAAAAAGCTAAAGACTTTTGAAAATGTGGGGAATTTACAATACCCGGTACCTGAGTCCTTTGTGATCATGTTGCAATTTGACTGCATAAGTTATCAAGCAAGCAGAGTAGCTGAATAGTTGAGTAAAAGTAGGCTAATGGATGAATGGTTGATATTAGGTATAAAGTAATCGATAAACAGCTGAAATAGAATAAAACTGTCTAACTGTCTAACTGTGTGTCAATCACTGCTCATGCACACGCATTCATTCTCCCTTGTGGGGGAGGGGCTTAGGAGACCGTTTTGGGCTTTAGCAGAAAGGGGGGAGGGACTAAGAAGTTGTTGATGTTCAAATTTTTTGGCTAAGTCCTGGATCTTTGCAATCCTACCTACGGCACCTTTAATTCAATTCAATTCAATTCAATTTTATTTATAGTATCAAATCATAACAGGAATTATCTCAGGACACTTTACAGTTTACAGTATTAATTATAGAGTGTGGTCTAGGTCTAGACCACACTCTATAATTTACAAGGACCCAACAATTCCAGTGATTCCCCTAAGAGCATGCATGAATGCGTAAGTGCGACAGTGGCAAGGAAGAAACCTCGGACAGACCCAGGCTCTTGGTAGGCGGTGTCTGACGGTGCCGGTTGGGGGTATGATGAACAATGGCAATAATAGTCACAATAAAGATATTGTAATAGTTATAATAGTTCATGGTTTTGTAGAGCACAGCAGGGCGTAACAGGGTGTGGCAGGGTGTTGACCGGACATAGCAAGTCGAAGCCGGGCATTGCAGTGCATAGCAGGGTGTAATAGGGCACAGCAGGGCGTAGGGCAGGACCACGGCAACAGTTGCCGCCATGATGTAGGTGCCATCATGATCCAAGATGATGATGCTGGGCGGAAAAAGAACATAAGGATTCCGGGGAATAAGCTCCCCGGAGCTATGTTAGTAACAAGCATTTCTGTGACACGAATACACACAGATGGAAAGAGAGAGGAGAGAGAAGCTCAGTGTGTCCAAGGAGGTACCCCGGTAGTCTAGAACTAAAACCGCATAACTAAGAGCTGCAGAGAAAGACAGATAGGGAGGCTGTGTTCCGTGATTGTGGCTACACACCTTCCCCCGCCGGTCCAGGCTAAGGCTGCGACTCATTACTCCCTAAGTATATGTAAGCTTTCTATGGGGAGAAGCAGAGATAGGTTGGGGGTGCGCCATGACTGTGGCTACACACCCACCCCCGCCGGTCTAGGCGAACGCTGCAACTCCTCATACCCTAAATATAGTAAGCTTTCTATGAAGAGAAACCGAGATAGGGAGGCGGTGTGTCATGACTGTGGCTACACACCTTCCCCCGCCGGTCTAGGCGAACGCTGCAACTCCTCACTCCCTAACTATAAGCTTTATCGAAGAGGAGAGTTTTAAGTTTATTCTTAAAGGTGGTGACGGTGTCTGCCTCCTGAACCCAGACTGGGAGCTGGTTCCACAGGAGAGGAGCTTGATAGCTGAAGGCTCTGGCTCCCATTCTACTTTCAGAGACTCTAGGAACCACAAGTAACTCTGCATTCTGGGAGCGCAGTGCTCTAGTGGGACAATAAGGTACTATTAGCTCTTCAAGATATGATGGTGCTTGACCATTTAGAGCTTTGTAGGTCAGGAGAAGGATTTTAAATTCAATCCTGGATTTTACAGGAAGCCAATGCAGAGAAGCTAATATAGGAGAAATATGATCTCTTTTCTTAGTTCTTGTCAGAACACGCACTGCAGCATTCTGGATCAGCTGGAGAGTCCTAAAAGTTTTATTTGAGCATCCTGATAATAGGGAATTACAATAGTCCAGCCTGGAAGTAACAAATGCATGGACTAGTTTTTCAGCATCGTTTTGAGACAGGATGTTCCTAATTTTGGCAATGTTACGAAACGGATGTTCTAGAGGTTTGTTTTAAGTGGGCGTTAAAGGATATATCCTGATCAAAAATAACTCCTAGATTTCTGCCAGTAGTGCTGGAGGCCATGGTAATGCCATCTAGAGTAATTATATCTTGGGATAATAATGTTCGGAGGTGTTTAGGGCCCAGCACAATAACTTCAGTTTTGTTTGAGTTTAACATCAGGAAATTGTAGGTCATCCATGATTTGATATCTCTAATGCATACTTGAAGTTTAGCTAACTGACTGGTTTCGTCTGGCTTGATTGATAAGTATAATTGGGTGTCATCCGCATAACAGTGAAAGTTAATTGAGTGCTTCCTAATAATATTGCCTAGAGGAAGCATATCCAAGGAGAAAAGAATTGGTCCAAGCACTGAGCCTTGAGGAACGCCATGGCTAACTTTAGCATACTTGGAGGATTTATCGTTGATATTGACAAATTGAGATCGATCAGAGAAATAGGACTTAAACCAGCTTAGTGCGATTCCTTTAATGCCAACTAAATGTTCCAGTCTCTGTAAAAGGATGGTATGGTCAATAGTGTCGAATGCAGCACTAAGATCTAATAAGACAAGTATGGAGACAAGTCCTTTGTCAGCAGCAATTAGAAGGTCGTTCACCAGTGCCGTCTCTGTGCTATGATGCTTTCTAAATCCTGACTGAAAGTCCTCAAATAGACTATTCCTATGTAAAAAGTCACATAACTGATTAGCGACTACTTTCTCAAAGATCTTGGAGAGAAAGGGAAGGTTACATATAGGTCTATAGTTGGTTAAGACCTCAGGATCGAGGGTGGTTTGTTTCAGAAGAGGTTTTATCACAGCTACTTTAAATAACTGCGGTACATAACCTGTTAATAAAGACATATTGATCATATCTAGTAATGAAGTGTTAACCACAGATAACGCTTCTTTAAGTAGCCTCGTTGTAACAGTTAACAGTTGTACTATAGCTAAAAGGAGTAAACAGTTGAGTAGTGGTAGAGTAGTAGTAGAAGAGTTAATGCATTAAACCTTAAAATGTAGCAGTGATAGTAGTATGAATGCCAACTTGACCAAAGTGACCCTAACATGGACAATTAAACTGTATCAATAAACACTGTAAAGTTATCCACTTTTACAATATTATTTAGTGTTAAATAACACAGTTAATAATCCATTAATAACATATTGGGAACATGATGCATGGTGTTGATGAAGAGTTACTTAAGCCTACTACATCTGATGAAAAAAGGTTGAGTACAGTATTATTATTATTATTATATACAGTAGTACCGCTGTCACTTTCAGAACATACTCGATAGCAAGAGCAACAGACTGAAGCAGTGGTCTCTTTGATCAAGCCCAAGTGAGTCCTCATCTTTTGTCTTGCCACTGGCTGCGTTGGCATGGAAACCCCGGCAGAGCGGGGAACACTGTGGTCGATCAGCAAATGGGTCACATGGTGAGGAAAACAAGCAGAGACCCACACAGACACACATGCTTAAAACGTATGTGGCAACCCCCTTAGCATCAAGTGCAGTGTTACAAAGTAAAGAAACCCCTGACCTATTTCACCAACAGTTGAAAGAATGATCCCCTTTCTTTTGCACAACATGCTTATGTTGCAACATATTAAAGAGTTAAAGTATAAGCCATTGGCCATATGTTTTACTTTGGTAGTGCAAGAGTTTTGGGAGCATTGCAGAGGACTGCTTATTTCACTTCCCTTTTAAACGTTCCTTTTAAGTCATGTATTATTGATATCTGAGGTGGCTGTCGGTTTTGCAAGATGGAAAAGCCATTTTGAAGGCAGATGCGGAGAAGAGTGTCCGGAGGAGCATTTTATTCAATTAACATTTGCCTCTTTGAGGCAGCCTTAGCTTCCTGCTGGTGATGCTGAAGCAGAAGGCAGGAAGAGAGTTAGGGAGGTACCGGCCTCTCCGCAATTGCCTCCTGTTAGAGGAGAGCCTAGTGCGGTGACTCATTTCTATTTAGCAGGGAATACTCACTGCAGACAAAAGCACAGGAAGTGAGGAGAGGGGGGTAAAGGAGAAGAGAAGAGAAAAAAGAGCTCATGGCAGATCATTCTTTGACATTCATTCAGATCTCTGACTAGGTGCCCTCCTGATCAGTTCACAACCCGAGACAGAGTGTACATGGCTCCAAAAGACTTGCATTTGCGGTCCACAAACAGTCAAAGATTTAGTGTAACAGGAGTTATGTGTGCCTTGGTCCACTGCCACATCTTGGTGACCTTGTAAAAGTATCTGCAGGGCAACGTGATGCAATAAAAGATCATGTTTACTGCAGAACAATCTGTTGAGGCAAAAAAACGGAGTTTGCAACATAAAATAACTTCTCTCTCTAACAAATCTTTTGCAATTAGTAAAAGGTGATACAAGTGATGTAAAGAGATATAAAGAATGCACACTCAGACACACATTTGAGTGTGTATGTGTGTGTGTCTGTCTGTCTGGCTGGCTCTCCTACTTGGTTTAGGGCTGGCATTCAGTTACATCATTCTTCAGAGAACGGAAGCTCAGATTACAGGAAAGGCAAACACAGGCCTCTGGGGTCTGTATGAGTGTGTGTGCAATTGCTCTCCCTGTATGCTCTTCTTATATAACCAATCAGAATGCCCGACACGTTTTTCTCTATGGATGCCTTTTCGTTTGGGTTCAGATTTCATCATTAAATTTGACACACAGTTTCGGGGCTGTTTGTATAGTTGAAATGTGGGTGATGTGTTTGTCTCTGAGCGTTAGACTTGTATGCATCTTGCTGAGATATTCCTTGTTTCTGTGGTAGGGTACACTTATATAATTAAAATATGTCAAAGTAGTTTTGGTATTCCATTAAAAAAATATTTTGGTAATATTAGATGTTCTTAAATGTAATAAGTTGTGTTTAATACAAATTCACATATTGCAGTGCCAGCGTGGAGGAAATACTAGAGGTAATTGAGCCAATAGTTAATTTTGGGGTTTAAATAAAAAAATATCTTGGCTGAAGAGGCTATTGGTGGTCCTTGCCCCTTTCTCACAAGTAGAGCCATTATTCTTTTTTACGGCAAAAATCATCTGCATAATCTAATCTGAAAAGCAACTTATTAGTGCTGGATTTCTCTCTCAGTAGGTAGATTTATATATTTCCAGGCATTGGAGCTGATAGCCCTGCAAATTACCATGGAGACATGCAGTAGCTCAACAGTAGAAGTCAGGACACAGTGCTCCACAGTTCACAAAGCATCTCCTCCCTTGTCTTTTCCACTGAGCATGTGAGTTAAATTAGTGCTGTATAATTAACAAGACCAAATGGGCTCGCAGATGTTCCAAAGTCAATTGAACATCAATAAGCTGAGACCGGTGACTGTCTCTCTCGCTGTTTTCTCTCATCCCTTCCGCTCACCTTTCCTATCTATCTCTCTGCCTTTCTCTTTGTCTAGAAGTCTGTGGAGCCAAGATGGATTTTACAGTCTGTTTGAAGCTGCTTTTCAGCCGTGTGGATGGATGTGTTTCTGTATGCCGCTGCTGTTACTGCCATTTCTCTCAGAGCATCTCCAGAGCTGGCAGGCTGTCACATAATGTCTGTGGCTCTCTGCTCTCTGCCACTCAATGCTTTCATGCTCTGATCACGACGACTGAGCCAGCCCTATTGATTATGTTTGCTACAGTTCAGCGGCACATAGGAAGAGTGCCACCCAAGCACCATTCACATAGCATACTGAGAGTAGACATGCACTGCTGCCCTTTTAGGCTCACATTTTAAGTAATGTTAACTCAGGTATTTTCACACAGATTCAGGCTTTATCCACTGCTAAACAAATGGGTTTGGAATCCAGCTAATGGAAATCTGGGGCAGGTTATTCTGCAGCCTACTCACCCAAATTACCAAAAGGCACATTTTCTCTCTTACCCCCAGCAGTATCCAGCCATATGGATAGTTTCTGTTTTATTTGTTCAGGTTTTATGTCTAGTTCTAATCATATCCCTGTATACACGATCATAACAATATGCAGGTTTCTAATCATCTGCATGTTGATGTGTCTTTATTCTTCAACATCTCAGCCACTCATTTCTATTCTATTTCAAGATTGAAAACATTCTTGTGACTGTACGGTAAGCCAATTTTATTTTTTCTAGGATAGCAAAGTCATGCCCTGCCCTACTCGGCCTCTGATTGGCTAGTACTTGTTGCCTTCCTTTGTTGGGTTGGTTAAATTAGTTAGGTTTAGGCATACGGAGTGAGATTGGTTAGGGTTAGGGTCAGAATAACAGGGTAAGCCAATCAGAGGCAGAGGAGAGTGGGTCATGCCTTCGCCATCCTAGTAAAAAAATTATGGTAAATATGAAGCAGGCCCCCAGGAACTGAGCTCAGCCTTGCAGCCAATTTTTTCCAGGGGCCACTCACGGTATTGCAACCAAAAATCCCCCTACTGCCCAAAAAGTATTTTCATAGGCCACCGGTGTATATAAGAGATGCCTGTAAAACTGCTGCCAGGACACCACGAACTGCAAACAAGGTCGGTTATTTCTATTCTGAATTTTTATACCATGGACATTTTATATTTGAAAACCTCCCCTCTAGGCGTGAAAAGCAATTTAAAAACCTGTGACGTCACCACAATGCAAAGTTTATGCGCCGAGTGGGAACTCATGTGCGGGGCCAGCGGGACAAACACTACTGCGTATATTTAGTGGGCCGCATATCACGGAAGTAAACCCGTAAGCTTAGAAACTTTTTTGGTGTATGTGCCAGGCGAGCAACTCCGTTGAACTGAATAGGCGCCATTTTGGGATCCGGTACCCATACATACAGGATACTGTTACTGCTACTATCAGCAGCTAGCTAACTTAGCCCAGCATAAAGACTGGAAATCAGGAGAAAACAGCCGGCCTGGTCTTCCCAAAAGTAACAAAATTTGCAAGTAACAAAAACAACAATGTGTAGTTTTGTCATGTGCTGAATGAACTATTTCCTGAGGTTTTATACCTGCCCTGCCAGGTGGATTGTGTTACCTTTGGAGAGAGCAGAAAGGTTTGTGGTGCAGCCATGTAAGGGAGTTTCAATGGGATTACACTTTGGGTGGTCACTGTTGACTAGGGGCAGGATTCCCATCATACACTTCTCATCCTATGCTTCTTGTATCCACTAAGAGTGACCCTTGAATTTAGAAAATGTAATCACAGATATGTGTTCCCAAGGACACTCTAAACAGGGACACTCTTTCTGGAAATGTGTGATGCTGCTAACATTTTTAAATGTCATTTTTAATGCTTTGAGCACCACAAACCTGCAAATCCCCTTTCAACTTCATTGTATTGGGATAAAGGCAACAATCTCAGAGACTGGACAAACACAAACTCAAATCCTGGACAAACACAATCTAAACTATCTGCATGGCCAGACAACTAGAGATATATAAGATTTTTGTTTTGTAATTTCTCACTCTAAGCACACAAGGCATTGGAAAAATTAACTTACTTTGCCTCAAATGTGACACCTACCTAACAGTCTATGATGTTGTCCTAATAAAAGTCTATGCTTGCCTCCACACATTGATATGCTGACTCGATTTTTGCCAAAACTAGGCCAACATCCCACATGACTTCAGAGGCTTGGAGAAATAAAAAAAAACATTCACATTGTAGTTTTTCTCAGCAAGGATTCATAGAGCATTACAATCTTTTCAAATTTGACTCGAACAGCAAGTTCTGCTCTTAATTAGTTCAAGAAATAGTGCACTTCCGCCCTAAGGCTTTATTAGCAGAGAATCAAATTGAGCTATGATTAATCTGTGCTGTGGTAAAATTGAAGCAAAAGGGCACAGCATTCTGCACACGCTGAACTGTGCTGTATGACACGAGCTCGCTGAAGTCTGAAGGCTAATTCACAGGAGGGCAGGACAGAAGCTCGCCCCTTAGTGAGTACAGATTGAATTCACCTCTGCCTGGAGAAGATTGTCTCCCTGTCTCCTTTTTAGCTCTCTGCAGTCTGCTTCGCTCACTTTCTATAATGCAATTCAGCAAGGCGACAATAATGTGGCCTACATGCAAAACCTGCTGGCCATATGCAAAACACACTCAGCTCAAGACAAAGCTGATAAGATGGCAGTGATGAAGGAGAGCACGCTGATGGCTAGAGGTTGATACTGAGGTTTCGAACTTCAATTTCGTAACTCTTTCATAAATCATAGGCTGTAAGCCATTGCAGATGTTGTCCCTCCTTGTCTTTTCCTCGAGATAACCAGGTGCAAAAAGGTTGTTCATCTAAGTGTCTTTTATTCTTTTCTCCCTCTTGAATTATGATTATGCTCTTTTTAGTTGTACTCCCTCCCGGACTCTATTGCATTTCTCTCTCTGCATTTCATCCTCTCTGAGTTTCGCAGCCGCATGACTCATGCACACTGATAGGCTGACTGACTGTTCTGTGCCACTCTGTTCCCCACTTTTCCACCAAACATCACAAGTATCATGACTTTTCCCTTCCTCAACTCAGGCTGGGAGAGAGGGGAGATGATAAAAGGGGACAGTAATAGAGAGGAGGAGGTGGGGCTAGATTGACAGAGCCATAGAGACACACTGAGCACCGACAGAGATAAACTTTGACTTTTAGCTCTTGAATGAATAATCCGAGACAAGAGACAGGCAGACAGAATAAGAGAATGGGGGAGGAGAAAAGGAGTGCTGTGATGTGGCGTGTGAGCTGAGGTGAGTCGATGGTAGGGAACAGCTCTCTTAGCAACGAGGAGAGGATGTTCAGCCAGGCACAACAATATTGTCATGGTAATGTTGTTAAGCGAATAACTCACGGATGATCCCGTAAATGTTTTGACTGAAATATTTGTCTCTTTTCAGCTAAATGCTCCATTGTGTCCACAAGCTAGTTGCTAGTTATATCTGTCTGCTGTTTGGTAGCCTATACTGGGCAGGCAGCGCACCAAGGTTTTTCCGCTGAAACAGCTGCCCGCAGTTGCAGCCAAAGACTATGCTTATCAGAACCGTAAGAGTGAATCCAAACAGTAACGTTGTGGGCCAGAAAACCAAAACAGTAGTCATGTGATCCATTGTTCATATAAAAAATATTGAATAGCAGCTTTAAAGTTTAATTAGGAGTTTTGCAGTAATTGCAGTAGTAAACTACACATTATGATAAAAGTAATAAAATTGAAAAAAAAAGCATAAATACATGTACATATGCCGCACATAAAAGCCCACGCACTGACACACATATTGTCGTCATGTAGGCTACCGCTCACCCTTTCATCCATTACACTGCAGTTAGCACATATAGCAAATAGCAAATAACATTATGAAGCTCAATTTTAATAAAACGTCATGCGCCACATGCTGTACTGTCTGCAGCACTGTGTGACTTACACCCAATGACTTTGCCATCAGGCTGTCTGTGCCAGTGGATCATTTCTCAATGTCACGTGATGTAAATCTATGTAAAGTGTACGCAAACCATCCTGGAGTGATGCACACAAACCACCTGTCACAGCGCAGTGTGTTAGACTATGTAGGAAATCAGAGCATATCAGAGGTAGCTATCTGTAAACCTTCGCGTTTAACCGGTTTGTATTTGCAAAGAAACAATCAGACCGAAACAAAGAGGAAGGGACTCAGTGAGTGATGTAATATATTAAGTGTTTGGTGGCTATTTATCTTTGAAAGGATGAGCAGTTTGTACAATACTGTCACTTGTTGGCTATTGGCCATCCTTTACTGCAATGCAGTATATCACCACTGCAACAGTGTAAAGGAATCAAACATTTAGTTTTCTGTCCTTGTGATGAATATTGGAAGCAGAGAAACTCAGAGCAAATAAATTTAAAACTGTGTCGCCTCAGTGCTTCAAAAGATGTTCGAGGGGTGACTTATTCACTGAGGCATCCTGATTAAAAAGTGATTAATCAGTCCATCCAGGCCGGCCCAAATGGAAACACAATCTTCAAACACTGCAGAGAGGTATTAAGGTTGGTTGGAATATTCAACGACAATCTCATTATAGAGGCCAACAGCATGTAATCTTCCCTCCTTTTTTCCACCCTCTTTGTCTCCCTGTTTCACTCTCTTGCTCTCTTATTCTAATGCTCTCAAATATGCAAAGGAGGCATTTCCTCCCGTGCTGTAATTAGCACAAAATATGCAAAGCAGATCAAAAGTTAGAATTTAATAAGTTTCACATTCACAACAAATTAGGTTTTCATCGAGGTGTCTCCTCCCCCCAGTGCGATACATTTCAGTGTTCACTCATGTTTATTGCTGAGCCTCAAAGCTGACCTTGAAACAATAAATTTATACAAAAGTCACAATTTTGCAACACAACCCCCCCTCCTCACACACACACACACACACACACACACACACACACACACACACACACACACACACACACACACACACACACACACACACACACACAGCCAAGTTAAGGAGTGGATTATAAAACTTGGGAATGGAGAGGTCAAACCTGAGCAGGTTCTTATTTTTGTCATGCTAGTGATGACATTTAAGCACATCTGTGACTTATTTAACCTCTGCTATCTGCTCTCAAAAGGTCTAATGTCTGCAACTCGGAGTCGTTCTTTCAGTGAGTCAGTCTGCGAAAACCCACATCCATTTATTAAACTAGGTCTGCTGAGTCTCACACACACACACACACACACACACACACACACACACACACACACACACACACAGATGCCCCAGGCTCTACCTACTGTTTGTGTGTCTGCGTGTGTTTATGAGCAGCACATGTGCATGAATGTGTAGGTGCCTGCGAGTGTGCATGCACATGTAAATACATGTATACCTGACTCCTCGTGTTCGTGTCAATGAGTGCTACTCATGTCATCATAATGGCACACATCATGTGCTCCCAAGATAATTTGCTGTTGTCAAGCATGAATCCTCAGGGGTAATGCATTTATTTTAACTCATAAACTATATTTCAAATGAGTCATGCACGATGGTAATGTTCCTCTTAAGAGTGGCTGGGTTTTCAAAGTATTACTGGCCAAGAGAAAGTGAAAACTTTAAAAGGCTTGGGATGGCTGGGTGGCAGCATTTTAATTTTTTTTTCATATAAACGGTTTGCCAGATTTAATGTCTATACTAGAAAATGGGGAAAGTACCTGAGCTTTCTGGAGGGCTCCTAAGAAGCCATGTACTGTGGACATATACAACGTATACAATGTGCTTATTGTTTTGTCACATACATATGTTTATTTGGTTTACAGCTGTTTATTTTGTTATTATTTATGCTATTGTATTAAATGTTAGCTTATCTTATTTTTTCTTTGAGTAAGTGGTGATGACGAATGGGGGTGTTCGGGGGTAGGGGATGTGTTCATGTTGCAAATTGTGTGTTTTGTATGCTGTTAAAAAAAATGGTTGATCCTAAAAAAAAAAAAAAAGAAATGTTGCTGCTTATTTCTTCACCACTTTTTATCTCGGTACAACCCAGAGGATGATCCCTGCAGAATGGCATTATGGGCTGATGGCAGGAAGCGCTGTGGTTACGATGATAATTGCCCTTGTGAAAAAAAGAGAGAGTGCGCATTGGTGGGGAAAAACACAAACAAAAAACAGACGTCCAACATGTTAATTTCACACCCGCTAACCACACTCCGCACCCACTCTCACGCCCTCGTCACATGCGAAATTTGTACGCCCCTTTGAGCTCATGCACGCACGTAGTCACAACATGAATTAGCAGAGAAGACTCAGTTTAACCTCTCTCCTAGAGCAGCAGTTCATATCTTGCCTCTGCCTGTCTGAATTGGAGGAATGAATCCGGCATGGCTTCCAAGAAAAGAATCAATTCCCAGCCAAGCGTCAAAGCCATCCTTAAAATGAAGTGGTTGAATTCCAGTAATGTACTGGGACAGATGAATAATAACAAAGAAGGTGATAATTAGTGTGTCTGTTAGAGCAAGCACTTCAGCTTAGCACTGTCAGGCTAACATAGTGTACAATTTTAAGATTAGCATGAAGCATTGGTTAGTGTCACCGTGATAGTACCTCGTTGCCGAAGGTTGCACATAGAGTACTTGTGCATTTTTCTCTGAAATCATGGGACATCCTCGCTGCCTTATCGGTTCAAGAGAATCTCATCATGTGCTTTTTCTGGGCTGGAGCACAGCTTGGTGTCTTGAGTGTCTGAAGTGAAGCCCTCATCAGTAACAATCAAGGTGAGGTCCCTCTCCACAGGCAAAGCCGAGCCACCAGCCACATGTTTCTCACTCACCGCCTTGCCTTGCATCATGTTCTGATCATAGCCACAACAAGAGACATAACATTGGAAAGACAGCTGGCTGCAGTGCTCCGGGCTGAGGCAAAAACTGCAAAACTTTGCATCAGAACGTTTTTATTTCAAAGACTGGGTGTGTCCAAAACTTGCTGAAAAGTTGCAGACAGAAAGTCAGATTGAATGTATGGTTGACCAGTTACCAAGCCTTTTTGTGATTTCCTCTGTAGCTACATTTGTAGTTTTAACTAATAGCTTACAAAATTATTGATAGCTTGAGCCAAGCAGCTACATCATAGGCCTGTCTTCTGGCAGGCTGTATCCAGCTGTAATGAATGGAAGTGTTCTGGTACTCCCCCATCAGGAGACAAACTTTCCTGTGGCCCTTTCCATTAATGCATTATAAATGAGCCCACAGGCATCTCTCAGAGAGACATATGAGGCATGTGAGACACAACAGACCAGTGCTTCCTGTCTTCCAGTAAGGAGCGGCAAATACCGCGTGACCTGGCCAGCAGGAAACCACGTGACACAGCAGTCCAGACCGAAATCTGGCTGCAGACTTACAGAAGAGTCACAAAACGTAAAGAACGTAATGCTGTAAACATATAGAGTATATTTGAATTCTTTCCTAGCTTTGTTTTGACTGAGGTGCAGGGAAACTATCTGACAATTAAATTTACCAGTTCAGCAACATTCAGCAATTTAGCACTCAATATACAGTACGCACCATTATTTCTAGACAGTACTAAGACAGTAAAGATGCATTTTAATGTCAAGTGTGCGTCTGACTTGCAAAGACATGTGTACCATTCAAGATGTGATTGGTACACAATACACATGCCTATTCTCTGTTTGAGTGACCAGGGGCAGGCCTAAAAGTGGGGAACGGGGTGTAGAGTTTAGATTCTCTGACGGGCCGATATTTCCCGCCACTATCCTTGGGCCAGGCTGGGCCCTTGAACAACCATTTGTTTTTTTAATCATTACTTTATTAGCCTAATTGGGTGGGGAGAAAGCTATGCCTCTCCAGCTTCTCCCGTAGCTCTGGGTATACAAGCCATTATCACGGCAGTTCGTGAAATGGTCACCTTATTTAATCTATTGATTCGTGTACACAGACACGTTTATCTCGTTTATTTCGTGGTAGTCAGCACTTATTTTAAACTAATATATTTCAATGGGAAGCATCTTTCGTGATCACAGCACGACTACGGTAGCGAGTAGTATGAAATGCCGAAAATCTGCGCAGGAAGGTTGGTTGGATTGGTGGATGGGTCAAACAACAACAATTTTTTTGGGCCCAATCTAAGCTTTAACGGGGTGGCACTGAAGCCCCCCCCCCCCCCAAATTTCATCGCCGCCCCCCTGGTGCCCCCCCAATCCATTGGACTAGAGTGCTGTCACTCTGACAATTGCCATTTCTATTGGATCAGAGTACTGTCACTTGGCTGCCTGTTCTGCCAATGTTCCCAGCCCTTGTCACATAACCAATTCATATTTCCATGATGACTATCCACAATTGTTTTTTTGTTTTTTTTTAAAGTGGCAGACTGAGCCCATGGAAAATGTGTATTGTATTCAGATATACAATTTGTTTAAAATGAAAACAAGTGAAACTAATAATGAATGTGATGTTTTATTTTTGCAGAATTACATGTATGTTGTGATTATCCTATCCAATATTTCCTATATTTCTAAGCAGATTTTCTATGCTGTATTGTCATCAAATGCCCCCTCGCCTGGGGCCCCCCCTGACTGCCACCGCACTTAAAAAATCCTGGAATCCTGGAAAAAGTGCCTGTGTGAGTGACACGCCATAATGCGGGGCCTCTTTTGGCTCTCAGAGGCGTATCAAAGGCTTGGTTTTAGGATACTTTCTCCAGGTATTACGCAGTAAGGAAAATTCTGTCCTTTTCATCTGTGGCAAAGTTACAGTGATACCACATTTGATGTCTGAGCCAAGGACTCTCAGCGAAAGCACTGCTGCACTTTGAAGTTGCTTGTTGTGCAGGCACAGTTGAGAATTCTTTTAATGTTCAAATAGTGTCACATGATGGGTCTAAGCATGAAAGCCGAAGCTCTGTAAGAGTGGGAAAAAAGATTTCTCTTTTAAACCCATGGCTCTGTGCTGCTGTGTGCTACCATATGTTCTCTGATGCTTTTTCCTGACCCGTGCTCACGGCAGCCGATAGCTATCTTTTACATACATGGAGCACAAATAGAGCACGCACCACGTTAGCTAGACTGGAAGAAAGTGATAGAGATCGTGCTATGATCCACTTTGGTTGGGTAAAGCCCCAGAGCAAGCACAGTGGTTCTAACAGCAACAGACATGCTACACACACCATAAACACACATATAAACACGCACACCTGCACACACACGCAATGTTGCACTGGGAGAGTGGGGGCCACAATGGAAACTCTGAGTCATGAGCGCTCCTTTGCATTCTGAACCTAAATCATTGTGACGTTGAGTCACTACAGGGCTTCCTGTGTGTTCATTTTACGTGTCTGCATGTGTGAGCGTGGACCAGCTCGATCTATAGTCTGGTGTGTATATTTAAAGATGTGTGCAGTGTTATTTTATATGCATGTACAGCCTCATCTTATTTGCAGTGTTTCCGTTAATGTGCAAAGTGTGCTTGGGGATTGTACTGGCACAATAAATACTGTATATATGATATGTGTATATATGTTCCCAGGGGTGTGTGCACATAGAGTATCCTTTAAGATCAACCATGAGAGGAAACCCCTTAAATAAGAGCAGTGGAAACATACTGTACATACTGTATCCTGTGCTAGGAGGCATTGTTCAATGATTATATGGAGAGAAGAGAAGCTAATCTGTACTCTTAAAGGGATAGTTCGGATCTCACACAGCAAAACATATGTTTGTCTAACCCTAACCCTAACCCTTTTTGTTGGTATACCAGAAACTCCCATGTTGTGTGAGGTAAAATTACTGTTCTTGTGAAAGGAATCTGGTGGCTTTGAAGGGAGCATAAATGTAAACAAGTGGCTTCAGTTCCCCGTCAGAAAGGGCTGTCTGACAGCATGGTAAAGCAGTGAAAATATTCTAAATATAGCGTACTTAAACTGTTATAAGATTTTTTAAAGTAAGTTTTGCTGCTGCCCCCGTCCAGAGCAGTCCATTACTGAGCTTCACTGTTGGCACTCCTGCCTGCTTCTCCAAACTTGGGGCATGCCGACCACCATCTACTGTAGTCAATACACTGACTATAGATAAGTACCTCATTAATCCCACTTAAAAAAATCGGAACTATCCCTTTAAGCGTAGACTTCAGCCCAAACACGTGTCTGGTGGGCAGCTAATCTTACAGATCAAGGGTGTAGGCAGTCAGGGATGCTACAAATAGCAACAAAGAGGGGGATTTTCTTTTCTCTTATTACTGTCTTACATATATTTCTCACACTTACCTTTAACATTTGAAACATGCTTGCCTGCATCCTACAGTACTTTCTTAACAGCACAGTTTAGTCTCAGAGCTTCAATGCATTCTGATAGCACATAATAAGGTTGACATGTCAACACAACCATGGTCAGCAATCATTTTCCATAGAGATAATGAGGGCTTTTAACATTCCTGTTGCACCAACAAGATTGTGCAAACACACACATACACACACACACACACACACACACAGAGTTCAGGGAATATGCAGAGGGCATAATGACCTGTAAGCAGCACTGAGATGTGTTTGTGGTTGCAGTGGCTTGATAAGCAGGATGCCTACTTGAAAATGAATGTTATAAGGCATTGAACGTTGTGCTCTTGCTTCCTCGCTGTTATCCATTTCGATTTGATTCGATACTATCACACAACACAACTTGGCAGCCGGCTAGCAGTCATGGTAACATGCTTGCCACAGAATTTAAAGATAGCATTTATAGACCAGTCACCACCCAGATATATTGCAGCTTGTGGAGATGAGAAAGCTGTTGGATTCTGCTGAAGGAATGGCAATTATGGACCAAAACAGTGTTGCAGAGTTCACATTGTGGCCATTCTCAGTCATTTTAAGCAACCATAGAAGATTGTGGACACCAAACATCCTTCCAAGACCACAGGGGAAATGTTTTAGCCAGTTGTTGATCAGAAGTCATCTCAGTCTGAACTTCAGGGCCCAGACTGATTTGAAAATCTGTAGGAGTGATTATGAGACAGGAAGGTGGGAGGCTTTGAAACTGAAACTAGCCCAAATGGAATCAGATGCATGTTCAGCGAACCGCCATCAGCCTACTGCTTAAAAGCTTCTGACCTTTGAGAATTAGACAGATATGGAAATTGTTGCTTAACAGGTTTTGAACACAAACATGGCCTGCATGACTATGCACATGAATACAGACACAGGTTCTTGGCTCCGGTGACTATGCAAACACTGAATACATTATCTGAAAAATATCTACTCAAATGTGTTGCATTTCAAAGGTACACACAAGCACTAATTCACTCTCAAGTGTAGTGCACGTTTCACCTTATTATGTGCTTTCTAAAAGGCATGATCCACCACCACCAGAGAGAGCAGGTAGTAACTGAGCATTTTGACTCTCCTCCACTTCAGGCAGGCAGACCAGGAGGAATGAAGCGGCTGGCTGCCTCAAATGACTCATCCCCATTGATGAGCTTAACAGCCATCAATTCCACTCTAGGGAGCAGGCCCCCCTCCCAGCAGAAGGCCTGGAGCTTAAATTAGAGCTCTGGCAGCGGGCCATGTGAGAGAAGAGCAGTGAGCAGGCAGCAGCCACTCATTCCTCTGGAAGCCTGAGTCAGATTCATTGTAACACAGAGACAGAGCTGGGGGCCGGCTTGGAGTGGGCTTGCTAGTTTTTCCACAATGGAGCGGAGCTAGTCTTCCTCCGCAAAAAGGTTCCATCACAGAAAAGCTGCAGTCAAAATGCAACTCAGCACAAATTATAGATATAGCCTTTCATATAAAATCTGTTGTTGTTCCGCATGATAGCAGTGCTTCATCTTTGTCATCCATAAAGAACTAAGTGCTTCATTGAACAAAATGTCCTTTCATTTGAGAGATTTTTTGCACGTTAAAAGATAATGTTGTTTTGCATGTTACCTTATGGGCTACTCTTTCTGCCGCTATCCTCAATATGTCATCAGCCTGGCAATATTACACACATTGTGTATGAAAAATATAGCTTGACAGGATTATTGAGAGTGTCAGGGCCTCACAACATGACCACACCATGTGCAGTATCTCATACTCTGATCAGCGGAAATCATTCAAAGTGAAGGACTTTTTACACCGGCATCTGCGATACATTGTTTAATATTTGATATTTTCTTCCATTCCAATCCCTTTTGTTTTCTGCGCCTCCAAAGTGTGATGTTATCACTGTCTGAGGGGATTGCTTTTCGGTTCGCTCCCTCATTTCTTTGGCAGTTATTACATCTGAAGTCAGAGAGGTCACCTTCAACATGGTTGCAGAAAGCCATCTGTTGGATTTCATATAATGTAGCAGCCTGCTGGCACTCATGGCACATTTCAGAGCAATAATACACCGTAACCAAACTACATCCCCAAAGTAATTTACACAGCAACATCATTGACAGGCAGACAATATGTGCTTTAGCTGTGCCACATATGATACAGAATTGCATCGCAGTAGGACACATTCCAGAGAGTGATATTAGATGCTAAAGGTGCTTGTACATGTCTGCAGGTTTTTGTGACTTTTAAAGCAGATTCAAATGTGTGGGCATCTCATTGCTCTAATTACTATTCTCTTACCATCATGATCATTATAATCGTCTTCTGTTGCAGCAGCAGTGTAGTTGCTGGAGTCACTGTTATCATCATGATCCTTATTAGCATTCTTTGCCATTGTAAATAATTCTGTGGTTATATGAAAGCAAAATGGTCTAAATCTGCTTAATACTGTAATTCTTTAAAACCACTATTCCTTTAGCAACAATTGACACTTTCCAAATGTGGCTCATCCCAGCTGAATTACAGTAATTTAGAGAAAACAGAGGATCATCAGCACAGTCAATGGTGATGTCTGTGGTCAGGGTGGAATGTGACAACAACATCTGTTAGTCTGATGGAGAGCACTGTGAAGCAAACGTCTTTCTCTTCTTTCCTAGAGTACGCACACAGGAACTTTACAACTATATCCACTTGGGAAAATAGTTGTCCAAACTACACAATTGCTGGTGTGTTTTCTCGTATAATATACTTCTTTATATTACAACAGAGAGAAAAGATACGCATCCTGCATTTTTAGTGATTGTTTTTAATTATGATACAACAGCGGTTCTCATTTGCAGGTCATCTCTCAGCAGGAAATGGTAGAATTTACCAAGGCTGCAATAATTACATCATGCTTGTGTTATTTGCATCTGTGTGTGTGTACGTGTGTGTGTGTGTGTGTGTGTGTGTGTGTGTGTGTGTGTGTGTGTGTGTGTGTGTGTGTGTTTGTGAGCATATGTGTGTGAAAGCAAAGAAAGGAAGAGTAATTAGATTTGAGAGAGAAAATGAAATCAAATGAAAATGGAAATGCGTATGTGCGAATCTGTGGGTAAACAACACAGGATTGGAGTTTTTTTGTAGCCTGACGTCGTTTTACTCAGATTCTAGTGAACTTCCCGACCTCAAATGTTGTGGGTTTCGGCTGGCATCCAGGCTAGTTTTTTTTGCATCCTGGACACATCACCTTTCCTGACTGTGTTTGTAGCATGACAGCTGTGTTTATTGTTAACACAACATACTGATGAGCCATGATAGGAACATTACATGATGGTCTTTGAAAACAAAATGAAAACCTTTCTGTTTTGCTTTTATTTGCCCACAAACACACACACACACACACCTGTGAGGTCAGCATTAAAGCACCGTACGAGTCAGCAGATAGGGCCAGCCTAAGGTGCTACACTGAGAAACTAGCAGCCAATTTGTTCTCATCGTCCACCTTATCTCCTGATCTGTGCTCCACTTGCAGAGGTGTGCTGCTGAGGGGGCTGTCCTGCTCTGAGGAGGAAAAACCATCAAAGGTATAATCACTGAGATGATATCTCAAAAGTCTGCTCCACCCACCTACACCCCCTGTCTCTTTATGATGTACCACATTAGAGATTTATCTAAAATCTGACTTAAAATAAGTTACAGGGCCTATCTGGCAGACAATATGAAAGGTTGTGGTCATGGTTATCTTGGGCTTCATCAGAGGGCTTTCCAGAGCCTTTGGAACACTGAGACATGGCAGCCGGTTCATTATCCATCTCTATGTACATCATTTTCAAAAAATATAGTAAGAAGGAGAGGGAAAAACAGCTCCGTGCCGGCCTCCTCACATGCTGTGGTAGCAGTCATTCGAGCTATGATAGTATGCTAAATACACTGACCCATGCCCAGCACTGATTGCCACAGTCATGGTTTGTTTGACATGCCAGCCTCTGTTAGCCAGATATGTTAGAAACAGATCATTACTGTCACAGCTAATGCTGCTAATGTTGCTTACTGTGACAGTTATCACAGGTCCTTCACTCCTCCTTTTCTCTTTCTCCCTCTGTCCACCCTCTGTGTTTTTGTCAGGCTTGAGGCTATTTTGCCTGAAGCGAAGGCTTTTTGAGATGACAGTTAATTAAAAACCTAATAGCCGCACATCCCCAAATATGTGAATACATGGCATATTCGAAGCAGCGCGGCAAACAGACCACACAACAATCTCTGAAACTGCTACTGAAAGGCAGGCATTCCCTTTGCGACTCTCATCATGTAACCATTCTTTTTTTTTTTTTGGAGACTAAATGATGCATGCTCTTATCTGATATCCGCTGCCCTCAATCTAGCGTGACCTAGATTCTCATTTGACGACGGTGACTTCCCCGTCCAGATTTCGCAGCACAAAAAGAGGCCTCTGCTGATTTTTCTTATAGACAATGTTGTGAGTAAACAAAGGAGACAGCCTTGTTTGTTTGAACTGATTGTCATGCAGCAGTTATCACCGCTGTCTTCAGCAAGAAGTTGTTTGACACCCACAGCATAATGAGTGATTGCACAGAAGTAGGATTTCAAAGCAACCCTATGTGTGTGTGTGTGTGTGTGTGTGTGTGTGTGTGTGTGTGTGTGTGCCTATGTGTGGTACGTACAAACAAAGAGACTAGGCTTGTCACATGAGACACAGCAGCACTGCAGGCAGGAAGTGGAGCTAAAGTGCTGAAGTACAGTAGCAAGTGATGTCTTCGCCAACACTTCATCAACGTCTAATTCACTGCGGCGTCCCCACCTCTGTGTCTGCTGCTTCACATGTCATGTGGGACTCCACCGAGCCTTGATTGTTTGGTGCAGTAATAGCATGAAAATCATTACACAATGCTTATTATTCCTCTCAAATTGAAAAGAGAAGCTGCTGCCTTGCTCGAATGGATTTCATTTGTATGGTGTTTCAGAGGCTGTTTCACCCTATCAAGAAAAAAATAACATGGGAGAAACGCTGTTGCATATAAATGAATACAGGATAACGAGCGGTAATTCAATTTAGATGACGGAAATGGCAGTAAGCCGACCATAATCATGCTGTGATGGAGTTCTGTGACTACATCATGATACTGTACATGCTTTAGAAAAGGGAAAGTGAATCATGACGCCTTGCCATAATTTTCCTTTCTAAGCAGGCATGAAATGTACCTTTTGGCACAGTGTTCTTTCCCAGGAGATTAGAGCATGAGGTCCCTTATGTGTGTTTCAGTGTGTGTGTGTGTGTGTGTGTGTGTGTGTGTGTGTGTGTGTGCCTATGTGTGGTACGTACAAACAAAGAGACTAGGCTTGTCACATGAGACACAGCAGCACTGCAGGCAGGAAGTGGAGCTAAAGTGCTGAAGTACAGTAGCAAGTGATGTCTTCGCCAACACTTCATCAACGTCTAATTCACTGCGGCGTCCCCACCTCTGTGTCTGCTGCTTCACATGTCATGTGGGACTCCACCGAGCCTTGATTGTTTGGTGCAGTAATAGCATGAAAATCATTACACAATGCTTATTATTCCTCTCAAATTGAAAAGAGAAGCTGCTGCCTTGCTCGAATGGATTTCATTTGTATGGTGTTTCAGAGGCTGTTTCACCCTATCAAGAAAAATAACATGGGAGAAACGCTGTTGCATATAAATGAATACAGGATAACGAAGCGGTAATTCAATTTAGATGACGGAAATGGCAGTAAGCCGACCATAATCATGCTGTGATGGAGTTCTGTGACTACATCATGATACTGTACATGCTTTAGAAAAGGGAAAGTGAATCATGACGCCTTGCCATAATTTTCCTTTCTAAGCAGGCATGAAATGTACCTTTTGGCACAGTGTTCTTTCCCAGGAGATTAGAGCATGAGGTCCCTTATGTGTGTTTCAGTGTGTGTGTGTTTGTGTTTGTGTTTATGTTTGCGGTCCTGTGCAATATCCCCTGGGGGATGGAGACAGGTTGCCATGGCAGCAGCTTGAATGTTGCGTGAATTGCAGTGATGTGTGTGTGTGTGTGTGTGTGTGTGTGTGTGTGTGTGTGTGTGTGTGTGTGTGTGTGTGTGTGTGTGTGTGTGTGTGTGTGTGTGTGAGAGAGCTTGTGTGAGGCCAGACAAGGACAGTGTGCTCTTGTCATTTTGAAGCTTATCATACAAGCTCTGAATCACTGAAAAACGACCAGTTTAAAGTGACCTTCCACGATGTGAATATCTCTTCAATTTGACCAAAATGCTGTCACATCAAATATAATAGATGCCTGTAGAGTCACAAAAAAAATTACATTTCATTTTTGAGCTACTTTCATCCACATTATCCTTCATGTCATTTTACAAGCAATCTGAAAAGGTTGTATAGTAAATAACAATTGATGTATCTACATTGTCCAATGATACAAGCATGTCACAAAAGACCTTACATACAGCTTACAACATTGTTTTCGTGTCATATGCATATATAGTACATGTTCTACAGGGGATGGACATGATTAAAGTGAGCCCTTCAATAAATATATATGTGAAATCACTTTTGATTTGTTATTGTATTGGGTTGTATGCTATTTTAAATCAAACCGCATACCCCTTTCATTGCAATGCCCCGGTCTACACATGCCAGTGTTATCATTGCCATCCCCTACTTGGGCAAAATAACAAGAATTCATGACAATATAACAAAATAAAACAACAACTTGTCTTTTTAGGTCAGAAGAGATTTCTTAGAATTCTATCTTGTCTGTGACACAGGGACCACACTTATTTCATTTTTTCAAGTTCTGCCATTCTCGTTGTGACTCGTTCCAAAACAAACTTCATGTTGTTCACTTCGTGTCCTTCTGTTTTTAATAACTATTTCATTATACTTTCACAACTACAAAACCAGGAACAGCCATCAACTTTACTTTGCATTTTCAAGAACTTTGAATGCCCAACTCATAATTTCTAAGCAAGTTGCTATATCTGGAGTTTAATTCCCACTAATTTTGCTCACTTTCCCCCAGAGCATTTTAGAGAATGTGTTATGAAATTCCTCATTGCCAGCTGCTAGTGCTGTTTTTGAATGTACATGGGTATTGGATTTTTGGGTTTACACGAGTGAGTGGATGATTGTTGTCTAGTTATTTTGCTCCTAAAAAGGCCAGGGTCAGATGAACCTGCTATGGGACCTACAGTAAGGGCCCTAGTTGGTCTCTCCCATTCTGTGCATTGTGTATGTATTAGTTTGGTAATTTGTGTAAGCACAAATCTGTTTAGGACTATGCATCATGTAGGCAAAATACAAACTGGAATGAAAAATCTAGATCTTTAATTCAAGTTCCTCTACAAGATAGAGCCTCACTGTAACAGTGCAGGTGTTGTCCTTGTCATTTCAGTTCATATTGTGCTTTAGTGGTGCATGCAGTAATGCCAAACAAAGTTGCAATTCAAGAATGACCACAAACTACTTGCCACACATGAACCTCAAGCATTCAGGCTCCAACTTTGCCCCGTGGGTAATCCAGCCTTGCTCAAGAGGAGCATCACGATAAGCCTCATGGGCTTTTTGGCTCTGCCTGCACATCTGTTCTTACTGTGTGATTCTTTCCTTGTGTTTTAGCCTACTGCAATGTTTTGAGTTCACATCTTTGTAAACTCTGCAATCCACCTGAGCTGCTGGTCTTTAGACTACGTGAGGAAACCCACATGAGAACACGGAGAAGCGTCAAACTCGACACAACCACCACCCTCTGAGGCTATACGGTGATAACCACTGAGCCACCAAGTGTTCATTTGTAGTCTCTCCAGATGTGTTACATGGTTGAATAATGTACCAAAACTATGTCAAGAGCACAATGTGAACATTAGTGAAAAGGATCATTCAGTTAATCCCATAAGATACTTTTCAACCGTAAAACCTTTGTGTTTTTACGAGGCATTACAATAAACATTTTGTATAATTGTATACAGTACTGAATGCACAGCTGGACTCCTGTGGTATGACTCCCCTGCGAATCTTGGAGAGTTGTGACTTACTCATCAGTAGCGAATGTGTCTTTGTCTTGTGTTTCCAAAATGTCAAGTGTTCAGGAATTTTAATAAATCTGCCCGCTTTTTCCTGTGACGCCTTTGGCAGTTCTATGCAGGTGCCGCAGTGCCAGGAAATATTTTCTACACATGGAAGACAATATCAGCTGTCAGATAGAGAAGAGAGGAAAAACACAAATCAAGACACCAGAGATGTTGTATTTGGGATTTTATTTTTTATTTTCCTGGGACTTTTGACACATCATACTTGATGGCTTAATGCGTCTGTCACTAGAACATACATACTGCATATTGCAGCAATGTCGTAATGTCTTTCAAACAGTTGGTAAGTCAGCTGAAGACATTCACATTCACATCATTGTCATCTAAATCTTTAAACTGCAACACAAACGAGAGATAGACAGAGCACTGAATGCATTTTTCGCTTTGTAGCCGAGCCATTTGCAAGGCTTAAGCTGCTAAAGCTGTGCGATTTCACTTCTGAGGCTTTAATGTATGACTATTATTAACCTCTCCACTTATGAGTGAGTGAGTCACCCTGTCCAGTGACAGAGCTGCCACAAGTCCTCACTCAGCTGTCTGACTTCATGAAGGAGAGATCCAAGCCAGTGACGCCAATCCTGTCTCCCCCTCGAGCCAAGATCCTTCCTCCCCGAGTAGAGGAGGTCTCGTCTGCGTGACCTGCCACTCACAGCGGCTCACACTTCCTGTTGCCTCCGAGAGGAGAGCGGAAAAATGTCTCACTGATGAAAAACTCTTCAGGCACTACATCCTGCATTCACCAGCACTGGACATTTTCATTTTCATTTTGTCTAATGTAACAACCCATGAACTGTTGGTCCGAAGCCAGGAGGTTGGTTTAAGGTCAACGGAAGTGGCAGTGTTTATTTGATCTGCTGAATTGTCCCCTTGGGTTTATCCCTGATGCTGACTGGACAACTTTTCAAGCAATGTGTTCATTCATTTGCACTCCACGCATTTCCTGTACTGGCTTAAGTAGACATAATGCGTATGACGGTAAAGGTATTAAGTACGGTGAAGGGGTCAAAGCCAAATCGTACAGCATGGAACACTTTTAGTCTTTGCCTGTGTGTGTACTTCTGTGTTTTAATATTATATTGGCTTCCCTTGACATTCTTTGAGGATAAATGATTGACATTTTCTCAGTTGGACAGATCCTCTATGTGCTATGTAGTGCACAACAGAGTTTTAGGTGCTCTCATTGTCTCGTGAAGAGATGAGGACACTCCAATGGTGAATGCATCCATCATAATGTAAATAAGCACCTTTGAACCTCTTGGGATATAGAAAACAACACTATGCAATTTCACAATTACCAATGAGAGCCATAATTGCGCTACTTTTTATGATTACAATTGTGTGACGAGCTGCTGTATCACGGCAAGAATGGGAAGAAATGCTGTGAGCATTGTCATAGCATCAGTGAAACATTATCCACCCCGCTCCCTCCTCTCCTTCCTCTATTCCCTCGCTTCCTCTCTGTCCTCGAATCCGCAGCTCTATCACTCACACACTCTTGGTTAAAAACAGGCCTTAGGTCCCAAAGCGCCATGGAGGGTAGAATGTGGCACATCCCCAAAATAACTTGTTTTTTTACTCACTTGAAATTAAGGGGTATCGCAGCTGTTGCCCTGTACCAACACGCTCACTATGGGTCATAAAAAGAATGAGTATCATGGGAATTTGTATAATTCTCAACAGTAAATATAAAAATAAACCTAAAGAATCCATGGGAGCAGGCTGTGCAGTCAAAACAAAACTCAGAATACCTCTGATATTAACTTGATGTCAGCGCTGTTTGTCTTGTGATGCCTTACTTGGTTTGACTTGGTGCTCTTTACTCCCACACGTTTCTGTACAATGAAGCATGTTGCTCCTCTGCTCAGCACACCAGCTGCCATTCACTGGCTGACACAAAGTATTTCCCCTGTTTTCTAAAGACGGCGTTCCTGTCACTTGCATCCCTCTTTTCTCCTTCTTCTTTCACTCTCACCACTCGTCACGTTCTCCTGCTGCATGCTTTTCCATCCTCCGTCCTCCTGTCTAGCTCTCCCTCACATCATCTCCTCTCACTCTCACTGAATGATCTCATTCCTCCTATGCCTCTGCATCTATCTTCCCGCGTATGATCGAATTTCTCAGTGGAAGTTAGCCGCCGGGTGTGTGGATGTGACAGCACTGATTCTCGCTGGTGTCAACATGAGCTGCGTTGCTAAGTGACAGTGTGAAATTGGCTATTTTCTGAATGTACAATGCATGGAAAATAGCTCTCATTCGAGTGGGTTTCATAATGCATTCTAAGAAATTTCATTTGATTGCAACCACTGCGGGAAACATTCCTCTGGTGGATTTAAAACCGTAGGCCTTTCTGTAACTTCAACATTACAGCGGACACTGACCTTAGATCGTTTTCTACAGGGCAACACAGCCTGTTAGGAAGTTGGTGAGTAACACCGCTAAGGGGATTCAGAGATGCTCACCCGTCCTTATTGACCTCGGTGGTCTTCCACGACACATCTTGCTTCAGTGGTATACACACACACACACACACACACACACACACACACACACACACACACACACACACACACACACACACAGACAGTCAGAAGCTCTCGCTGGAAGGCAGTGCTGGGGCAGCCTGCCGTTACTCCTCGGTATGTAGGTGTGTCTGGAGAGCTGATGAGCCTCAATGGATTTTCTCGAGTGCTGCTCTCCACTGCCAATGAGTCACATAGTGTATCAGGGAATGGGGACAAAATGAATCTTTGGGGATTATTATTCTGATTCATGCACAGCTGTGGTTTAGGCTTAACAGAATCCCTCTTTGGGGTTAGAGTGATGGGCAAATGCAGAGCTGTAGTGTCACAAAGCAGAAATGTACTATGGTAACATATATCACTGTACAGTATGTTGATATTGTTCTCAACTGAATGGGGGAGACAAAAGCAAAGCTGTTGCATGGTGAAGAAAGTTCCAGTGTTTAACAAAGAATAAAGTGGGTGGCTCACAGAGATTATATCACAGAAACATACATACACATAAGCTTGAGGACTGGAATATAAAAGCTTGTGGGTGCAGCCACATTCGTAAACTGTGAACCGCCGCATGAGATGAGAGGCCTCTGTGTGAAAAATGCATTTCCATGATGCGGGGGTTTATTTAGGCAGGCACAAGAAACACAAATTTAGAATAGTGCATGTTTCTGTTTGCATACGTGTGTGCACAGCTACTGCCTGCAAGCAGGGAAATAAAGGTTAAATCGAACACTTCTGTCAGTGTTTTACGTCCAGCTGCAAGCATTCCTTTCACCGCCCCGGATTCCCATGTGGAATTGCACAATTCTGCTGTCACACCCCCTGGTAATCTAGGAAGAACAATGAATAATGAACCTCTTCCATCCTTCGCTTTGTAGTGTTTTACGGGGGCACATTTCTGCATTTCTCAAGACAAGAATTTGTTTGTTACAAGAGGAGTCTCAAAAGCACACAAAAATCTGGAATACAATCCCATAACCTAGCAAAGCTAATAGGCCTATACTTTGCTTCTACATTTCAAACATGCACATAAGCTTTTTTTTCTCTTCTCAAGGACAAATATTAGTGATGATTACTGTCATCACACTCTTAGACCCTTTTTTCTTTCTGTCATCACGTGTTTCATGCTCCTACAATATGTTGCATTTTGTATTTTTAATTCATTAATTGTATCCTATCATAAAGCATGTCTTTTTTGTTGTTGTTCATTGTCCTTTTGCTTACATATCCTGGCAGATGAGGAAACTTGCAGTGCAACAGTTCATATGAGTCACATCACTAGCATGTGTTATAACATTATTTGCTGCATTTTCATGTTTAAATAAATAAAGTCTGACAATGGCCGTATACAGTGTTTTCCATTTAGATGACACCATAACGTTGTGAAAGCAAATGCATATCAGTACTGCAAAACTGATGGTGTATATATGTGTGCTATTGTGAAAGGATTCCCCCTTTGCTTTCCCTTGAATGACATTTCAGCAGGAAACACACTTGTAACACAGCACGTACAGTAGCTATACTCTCACTGCCTCCACCCTCCCCGTCCAATTTACCAGCGTGCGATGCATTTAGATTGCCGGGGGTGTAGCCACACTACATGGTTCTCACATGACTGCAATACATATTATAACTCAGATTGGAAGCCAATGGGGTTCCGATGTGGGACTGACGTCAGGGGGGCGGGTCGGTATGCTTATGTATGTGTATGTGAGTGTGCGCGCGTGCATGAGCAGAAGCCCCTCTGTCAGGCAGGCAGCTCTCTCGCTCTGTATAGGCGCAGTGTGTGAAGTGTGTGCAGCACGGCTGGCCTCCCTCCGCACTGAATGGACTAGATTCCCAGCCACGTAAGAAGCACAGCGGCACCACGGGAGAGAGGATGTCCTGCTGAATCAAGGGATAGGCCTGGGAAATTCGGCCGGCCGTCCCTTCCTTCCTTACAGCAGCTTATAGCAGCAGACGTACAAAACAGACGACACTTTTCTTCCATTGGACGAGACCAAGAGAAAGAGAAAGGACGTCGACCCCCGCACACAAAGAGCTAACGTTACAGCAGTTTTTTTTTTTTCCCGGATGGGGTTTTCTCCTTCTGTGGTACATGACAATCGCCGTGCATGGATATGATCCTGGGGAACAAGGCCGTGCACTGACCAGATACTCGTTAGCAAAGGAAGCTAACTAGTTAGCTCTGCACCTGCTAGCCATCATAATTTTGGCTATATTTAGCTTGCAGAACTTGCTTTATATGTTTTTGCTTGTGCATTTTTCTGTGCCTGCGAATTGTATTAAACAAATTGTTTCCGTTTTATGAAACGTGCCATACCGTTAACCGGCAAGATAAGCTAGCAAACAAGCTGCGGTTTAACTTAACGTTAGCACCGTTCATTCATTGTAAAAGCTGACTTTTGGTAGTCTTTGTTACAGTGTTGTCGTGCCTGCTCGCACTGCTAACGTTATTGAATTGCAGCAGGTCTGTGCAAAGGGTTTGTAGTCGACTTGGGGCAGTAATTTAGTCATTTTTGCCTGTCCTTATCTTTTGAATGGAAAACAAAGGGAGCAAATGAATAGTTGAACTCTGCAAAAAAAAAAAAAAAAATTACAGACCCCTATTTGTTGTATGAAAACCAACGAGTCAGCTTTGCCTGTTGATAGTCTGCCACATTCTGCAGCGGTAAGGTGCAGTTGAATCAATTCTTATCTTTTTTTTTTTTATACTTTATTTGAGATTTACTAAAGTATCGGGCAATTTGTGATATTGCACTGAGTTTACAACAAAGTGGTGCCTAATCGAGGACGAGGAGGAAGGCCCCCGATTTTGTGGAGTTAACGCACTTATTCCTCATGAACATACAGAGGTCAAATCCAATTAACATTTCACGTTATGGGAGATCGCGGCACAAATCGCACGATTTCGAAGAATTGTCTTGTTTAAGGACTACAGAGTCGCACCAGAGTTTCAGTCCAAACCTCGGGTCCCCCAGCCCGCCGGAGACCCCGGACTCCTCGCACTGTATCTCCCGCATCGGGGACTACCTTTTGTTGGAGCCACTGGAGGGAGACCACGTTTTCAGAGCCGCCCACCTGCACAGCGGGGAAGAGCTCGTATGTAAGGTTAGTAGGCAATATGGTAGACGTATCCTACCTTTTTAGAATCAGAAAGGGTTTTTATTGCCAAGTACGTTTTTTAACACATACAAGGAATTTGTTTTGGTGTTGTTGGTGCACGTCACACATTCTTTATGCTCCCAGAATAGTTTCTCTACTTTTTCTTACTTCAACCAAGGGTTAGCAATGTGAAAATAACATTTTCAGGACAAAAATAAGTTCTCACAGGTTTCTCACCTTTTGCATTCGTTACCATATTAATCATTATGACTTTATTTAAGATTTACAAATTGTCCCAAATGTAATGAACATACTATACAGAGCAATATTTGATTGTTTATCTATGACTTGGCTACTGCAGCAAGTCCACACCCCTGAACTGTTCAATAATTGCTTGAATTGTAAATAGAGAGCTGGCAGAGCAGCCCAATGGAAAAAGTGAATGGGGCGAGCTGCGTGGTTAGGATTGCATGATGTAACGTTGACAAAGGAGTGAGTAACCACGCACACACTCCTCTCTGAGCTAGTCTCGCTTTACCCCTGGCTTCCTTCTTCCATAGTGCAATCCTGTAATCATACCATTGTTTTATATTCGGTGCATAAGCATAGTCGTACTGCACACACATTAGTGGGATTGTAATCTTTTGAGGACAGTTGTGCTGAGAGAAAAGCAAACAGGGCTAGGGAACTTTATAAGTTCAGCCAGCTGCTGTGACATGAGCTCCAGCATTCACCCCTCCAACCATAAGAAATAAACCACTTTTCCCTTTAAGATGGAGGACAACCTCATTGCCTTACCTAACCACATTTATAGCCCATATTGACTTTGGTGTATTACTGATTATAAAGGACAGTGGGGTTGTCCCTGAGGTACATTCCACCTTAAGCAGGCTTAAGTGGCTTGATAAATTGAGACGATAGTTACATGCACCGTTGGACTCATAAGGCAAGACATATCCAATAACCCGTACCTTTTGACTCGAGATAATGTTTCGTCATGGTAATAACGAATGAATGGCCTTTGGCACAGCCTGTGAGCGAACTGCCTTTTGACCTCATCTGCTTTGTGCCGGTTTCAATCCAGCACCAATCAATCCCCACAACAGGAGTGATCATTCCTTCCCAGCTGGAAGCCTAAGTCACAACTTAAGATCTTGAGAGCTGTGGGGTGTATTTGTATTGACTGCAAGCAGAGGAGCCCTCTCACCTGAACTGGTTGTGCTGAAAGTACATGGGGGGGGGGGGGTTACTATGGAAACAAAGAGACACTGCAACCCCTGGCTGCAGTACTAATACTATTCACTAACATGATGCTTTCACTTTGCCTCTGTGCAACCTTACTCCCTCTGCCAAAAGAGTAAACACAAGTTTTGTGTCACAAGAATGTGGTGAATTGCTCATATTTGGCTGAATTATTAAATTTGAAGTTCTTTGAGTTGGATTTAACTGTTCGTCTCCAAAGTGGGAAAGGGAAAAACTTGACAAAAACAGCCACCTAATGAGACATTTGCCACCCTAGATTTAAAAAAATATATATTATACTAAATATAAATGTTTTCCTGATCTATGATTGCAGGTTTTTGACATTGGCCGATACCAGGAGTCACTGGCGGCCTACTTTGCCCTGGGCCAGCACCAGCATATTAACCAAATCCTGGAGATCTTGCTCGGGGAGACTCGAGCCTATGTGTTCTTTGAGAGAAGCTATGGCGACATGCACTCTTTCGTCCGCACCTGCAAGAAGTTGCGGGAGGACGAAGCTGCCAGACTCTTCTATCAGATAGCCTCGGCTGTGGCACATTGCCACGACAACGGACTGGTCCTCCGTGATCTCAAACTGAGGAAGTTTGTATTCAAGAATGAGGACAGGTGAGTTCTGCAGAAACCATAGTTTGTGCATCGACTATCGCTGCATTTTCTTCTCTGTTTCGTCTTAACATGTTGTATGTGATGTATCTGTATAATGTAACCGTGCCAGTTTTATCTGTGTTATGTCTCAGCTTACACAGTGGAGAGTGTCAACTGAGACGATACGAGACTGGCATGCCTCTCCCAGATGTTATGTAGAGTACAGGAAACATAAGCCCTTTGTGTTTCTCCGAGCTATTTTTGTAGGTTTAGTAGTGGATATGATGCCTATATACAGTGTATATATGGCATATGGAACCACATTTTGGAAGGGGCAGTGCAGTTATTCCAACAGGGACGGAAAAGTTACCAGGATTAGCTTTTGCATGACAGATGATCAATGAAGGCAAGCTTTTGCCACTGCTGCACTTCAGTAGTGATCAGCAGGAGAAAGCTGTAGAATCACACTGACACAATGCTGGTCTACTGACACCTGGTGGCAGCATCTGAGAACTACATGCATACAATCAATCAGGCATCTGTTGCCACAGCAACCTGAGAGTAACTTTTTTATTTTTATTTTTTTATTAATGACTAATATTTTAGTGGGTGTTGATTCAGACTCAAAACATTTTATTACCCTTTCTTAGGGAAACCTCTTTACAGCCCGTTCTGATCTCTGCACCTCACTGCCCTCTATCTGAAAGTGTGACATCATTCTTTGGCACAAACTGTGGAAAAGGGAAGTTGAGCTGCCTCACGTATTCAGTACGGGTCCAATGACCTTGAATCTCACACCAGACTGCTCATGAGCTGGGACGACCCCCCATTAAATGAGTGATGTCAGGTGAATTTTAAGAGTGATAGTGCAGGGCATAATTAGATCACATTTACTATATGGCCTGTCAAGAATCCTCTTACATCTTTTCAGTCTTCTTGCTCAGTGTACAGACCCAAGAAAACAAAGCTGTTTTAGAGACAGAGACACAGATATGGCTCAAACCCAAGTGTGTGACAAAAGGCCATATTGAATGCATATAAAATGGAGAAGAAGAAAAAAACAAGACCAGATATAAAATGATAATCAAGCAGGCTTCCACAGATTGTGCTAGCTCCCATTTAGAGCATCGGTCAAAGGTTGGCCTCCAAGCAAATAACTATTGACAATGAATCAGTGAGTGGGCCATTTTAAATGTCTATGCACGTGTCACAGATAGAAGAAGAAGAAGAAGGAGAAGAAGAAGAAGAAGAAGAAATCCGTTCTTGAATATATCTTAGCCAGTGCTTCTTGGTTTCCTTTTTCCTAGCTCCATCACACATCCTGGCTCTTTGTCTGGTGCATTTGCACAGCCCCACAAGTGTCTCTTACCATACACATGGAAAATGTTCTACCTTGAGCCTCTCAAGATTCTTTAGTGACAAAGCTTCTGAACTGTTTTTTTATCAGCACTCAAGGGTTTCATAGCTGCTATTGTGGGGTTTGGAGAGGAGTGCAAATAGATGTTATTTTGAGGTGGAAGAGCTAGAGAACAAAATAATCCACATTGTCCGGCTCTTGATTCTCTGAGAAACGGTTCAATGCGTGCAACTTAAGAGGATCACTCACCCGTAATTGTGTTTCTTTTGAATTGTGGATGTCTTTTGGAAAGCCTATTTGTACGTCAATGCATTTTGGCTGGGCTTTTATCTAAGTGAAAGGAAATGTCAAACTTAAGCCTTGAGCATTATGTGCTCTATTTCCTCTGATATCCAAAAGCGATGGATCTAAAACACTTAAGATGTCCATCAGAGCAAAATACCCCACTTGAGTGTCTTTTGTATTTCATTTTGTTAGTTGGCATCCAAAGATCGTAACTATGATAGTAATTATCACATAATAGCATTCAATTTAACAGATTATGGACTATTTGTCCATTGTTTGAAGTGGCATCATCATGTTCAGTGTGCTTTTGTTTCCCTTGTGTGTCTCCAGAAGCCTCGTGAAGCTGGAGAGCCTCGAGGACACTTATATCCTGGATGGTCATGATGACTCCCTGTCAGACAAACATGGCTGCCCAGCCTATGTCAGTCCTGAGATCCTCAATGCCAATGGCAGCTATTCGGGGAAGGCAGCTGACGTCTGGAGTCTGGGGGTCATGCTTTACACTATCCTCGTGGGGCGCTATCCTTTCCATGACGTTGAGCCGGGCTCTCTGTTCAGCAAAATCCGCAGGGGCCACTTCAACATCCCGGAGACGCTCACACCCAAGGCCAAGTGCCTCATCCGCTCCATCCTCCGCAGGGAACCCGCCGAGCGCCTCACTTCTCGGGAGATTCTGGAGCACCCCTGGTTTACCTCCTCCGGAGCACTAGGGGGCCCTGCGGTGCACGGCCGAGGAGAAAGAGAGCAGGAGCAGCTGGTGCCTGAGGTGAACATGGAAGAGGAGCTGGAGCAGTTCTTCCGCTGAGCAAACACCAAGCACAAACGGACGACTCCACCACGGTCGGCTCGCCACGCTCACAGCAGAGCCAAAAACAGTAGTTTAGAGATTAATAGGTGAACATTTTGTCACTCATAATAAAGGTGTTTCCATTCTATTTCCTTTTCCACCATTTCATGGAAAACCTTGAGCCTGGCATGACAAATGGCATCTATACAGTACGTCATCTGGCGATGCACCTCCCACTCGGGGACATTGCCGCCAGACATGCAAGTTGCAAACAATGTAGCAAATGTTCGTTTTTTTTTTTGTTTTTTTTTTTATATATTTGGGATCGGTTTGGTTTAATGTGGCACTAATAAAGGTAGACACATTCACCATTTTTGACACTATGGAAAGCATGAAGGGACATGAGAACACAGGAAACCAAGGAGAACAATTCAAAATGAACTGACAAAAGTGCAACACCACAACTTTTTCTTACTGATTTTATTAAGTGTCATAGCTTTAGGTGGTACCAATTTTAAACCACAGACCCAGGGTCAGGAGTCACAACCCCAAGTCATATTGTTGAACCTATACCAGGTGAATACCCCTGACCTGGGACCATTGGTTAATAAATGGAGCAGCTTAGGCTGTTTATCACCATCATCATCAACATGGTTGACGTTGTCTTTGTTTAAGTTTTGTTCTCTGTCTTTCATATGTCTGTTTTGACATTATTGATAATTGTGACATAGTCGCTTAACTCCTTGAAGGCCTTGTTTTCATTTGTATGTTTTTGCCACTTCAGTCTCTCAAGCCTTTACCACACTTCATTCACCATCACACTGTTATTTTTTCAGAAACATTACACAGTCATTTATTTGTTTTTAAGCTATTCCATTCTGTTGTTACTGCTGCTTTTATATCACTCCCTAAACCTCAATCTTAAAACGGCTTTGTCTCTGTAAGCCTCCAAACATGGCATCATGCACTTGATGTCTTGGGTGAATGGACGATTCCACCTCTTTAAAATTAGCTTCCTCTTATTTAAATTCATTCTTCAGTTGTAGGATCGAGAACGTAACATTTATTTAAATTGTAACAGCTATATATATATATATTATATATAAATAAATATATATATTTAAAATTACGTTGCAGGGTTTTTCTTTATTCAGAGATTCCTTTTTCATGTATGATGTAGGCAATATCTTGACACAGGACAGACACAAAGAGGAAAATATCTGTCTGAAGTTTTGGAATACACAATATCTTCTGTGCCAGTATTCCGGTGCCCCGACGGCCCATGCCACCCGGTCTCCCTCATTTCTTTTTCAAAACTTGATACAAGATATTCAGTGATAGTATTGCTATGACATGTCCACTCCAGGACAGTTAGTTTTCTACTGCCTGCGTAGGTTCTCAGAAACGGTCATGCTCGGAATGGGTACCAGTGGACATGTTTTGTCGTATCTCAATGTTACTTGAATTTGTGTTTTTATCTAGTCATTGGCATGTGCCCCATGAATGCTATAGCCTGCCTAGCAGGGGGGAGGGGTGGGGGGAGGAGGGTGCTTGTTTTTTAAGAAAAGTTAAAAACATGACAATTCTCAATTTGCTACTTTTCTGAGTTGCTTTTCAATAAAAAAAAAAAAAACCATTGCTTTTATTGTTTTTGTAGACTGAGCTACTTTTTATTTAAGTTGGTGCTGATTTGGTGCTAATGTTTAGTCCTTTTTGTTTCACGGAGGGGGGTGGTGCATGGTGGGATATCTGCCTCAGATGTTCTGATTGTATCGTAACAGATTCTGGTGTTTTGTCCAAATTTATTCAGTAAATAAATTGTGAACTGCTGTTTGACTTTGTTGTTCTTTTCCATGATCAGCATATGGAATTAAAGCTTGTAGACGACACAACGTGCAGCGTTACACCTCGCCTTACCCTAATAAAAGCTTCACATTTTTATTTAAATTGTGCATTACAGTGGTCATATGTTCCACATATTTATTGAATTATGAAATGCAAATCTAAAGTCAAACATGGTCTCTGACGTCTCAATGGAATAATCCGTAAAATACATTCTGATAGCTTTTTTTTAATTTTTTTATTTTTATACCTGACTAGAAGACGAGAGACTGCTATTCATCACCAAGCCACATTTAAGTGATTACAGCTCTGGGATGTGAAGATTTTGCAGTCCATTTCATACATCCATATATTAAAAAAACAATTATTTTTGACTTCCAGTACGCTCCCAGCCACCGCAGAACTTTAATGGATTCCAAATAAGCGAGGAGAAAAAAAGGCTTTTGCTACATCTGAACCGCTCTGCCAGCTCCATTTCATCTAAGTGATTGCACACAAGGCACTAGGAAAAGGCTCTTTAGACCAATAATTTTCCTGCTGGCACTCTCGTGAGAGACCCTTAGCTACTTCTATTTTTCTGTTCAGTATGACAGCATTGCAGTTCTGCATGGCTAGCTGACATCCCCTGGCTCTGCTGACCACATCCTGTCCTTAAAGCAAGAAAATCACTTCAGATTCCATTTGTTCATACAGTGCTAGGTCACGTGTGAACTGTATGTGGACCGACATCTGTGCACGTGTGGTTGTGTGTGTGCGCCCAGAGCTCTTCCACCTGTCATGTTGATGCAGAGTAATCCTGATTAAGGTTACATCTATCAGATAAGGCAGACAGCTGCTGTCATAGCCCAAATTGTATATCTCCATGTTTGAGAAAAGGATAAATCAACATCCTTTGGCACACAATGACAATTTAAAGTCACGTGTCGGTGCTCAACAACACCTGCTGGCACACTGTTTTGACAACCGATGTGTTTCTTGGTTTAGAGGACAAATACAATCCCTGTCTCCTCTTCCAGCTGATTCCTCTGAGCTGACAAAAGATGAGACGCTATTGAAGCCTGAGAGTGATTTCACAAGTGAGGTACTGTGACCATGTTTCAAAAGCGTCCCAGTTTCTTTGTGATCGAATATGAAATAGATGGAGCACTGTGGCACAGTGTATTCTGAATTTTATAATCAGAGCACACCTGAAAATGACAACTTGCTATCCTGCAGATAAAGGATGCAAGAACTGTGGTGCTCTGAGAGCTCAGTGGACAGGTAGTTGCCTTCATAAACCTGAGCTAGTGAATGCTAGGCTGACCTCTAGTGGCATGAGTGGTGGAAGTAGCATGGGTATAGAGATATACCTCTATGTAAAAAACAAATCAAAGTGTATAGTTCTGTAATCAAAACTATATTAAATAAAAGTGCTGAATATTATCTGCAAAAAAGAAATGTTTTCATCATGCAAAATCGACCTGTTCAGTGTTATATTACCATTTATATTAGTGGATTATTATTACTGATGCAATAAAATGTGGGTATAGTTTTCTAATAATGGGTTGTAAGCTGTAACTAATGACTTATTATTGGTTAATGAATCATTTAAATTCACATTTGCTGAAATCTATGGACATTGTTACATTCAAAACTGCACAATTTATGTTTAAAGTTAAAGAAAATAATTTACCATGTGGGGCGGCCTCTAGCTCACCCAGTAAGAGCGCGGGTTCGAATCCGACCTGTTGCCCTTTACTGCGTGTCGTCCCCCATCTCTCTCCCCCTTTCCAGTCTGAAATATTATATGCTGCATTTGCATATCTATTTGTTTTGTAATAATATGATATTGTGAAGTAGGGGCAGGACCAAATAAGCTATTTGCTTTCGCCTGCTCCTTCTCGAACACATTTTCTTTTTTTTTTCTTTTTTTTGGGGGGGTTTTGGTAAATTCTTATTGTGTTTTATTTTTGTGGTTTTAATTTCTTTGTTTTGTTTTGTTTTGCAACATTGTTGATTGTTCGAGATAAATAAAAAAAAATGAAATGAAAATGAAATGAAATGAAAGATGCTTTATAGATCAGTTACAAGCCATTTATAACAACAACTTTAGGGTTGCCAGGTTGTGGTTGGTGTTTCTCCTCCTCCTGCATCACACTTGCTTTGTCTTTTTAACTCAATTGACCCATCTGGAAATGGGTTACAGTGCATCTGACCCAGAATTCATCTAGTAAAAACCATTTAGTAACATCTAAAACTGAACACTTGATTATTACTAAGAAACACTTATTAATGACTTGTGTCCATGTATACACAATTTATAATTACATTAATAACATTTGCTGTTGGCTTGTTAGCAAGAAAGAAAGACTATCTGTTACTTATTCAGTCTTTCTTTCAAACTCTGTGTGGACTAATTTGGAACGATGCTCGAGAGCTGGACGGAATTTGTGGCTGAAGTTACCGACGGAGGCAGCGCGTGTCATAGCATCGCGCCAAAAAACGGGGAGAAAATTACCGTGTTCACCTGGGTGCCATGTTGCCATCACTGCCGATCGGAGCTGGAGCCAATCAATACCAGTGACTACTGCTGAGTCATTGGTCCCGGGAATGAATGCTGATTGTAACCTTTCCCACTAAAGACAAAAGCAAGATGATAATCCGTTTTTTTGTCCAGTTGGAAAGGGGCTTTGGACTCGTAGTACTTAATATGGGTCAAGTTTCAAAAATGCTGGATCCTACATTTCCTATAATGCAATTGGTCTGGACTCATTAGACCCACCCTGTCTACAAAATGTCCACTTCTTTCAAACCTTACCTCCAGTTAAAATTGTAAGTCTCAAGTCCAAAACCTAGATAACCCCGATGACATCATCAGGGTTATTTGTGCAAACTTTGGAAAGCTCGCTCTTGAACCAACAGAAGACAATATCCCACTGTTTTCACAGGCTGAGTAATACTCTGCATGATTAGTAAATGGAACTTTTAATGTAAATTTGGTGGAGTGCCCCTTTAATGGCTTATAATGGATATATAAAACATTGTTTTTTTATAGATTAATAAAGCCGCTTAAAACCTTTATAACGGCTGACTTATTAGAAAGTGGCACCTAAATGTGTAAGATGCCTTTAATATTTGTAGCTGGTCGAGGTGGAGCTAATTATAACTACTTCTATACTGTTAGGTAGTTAAAACATGACATTTGATAAGCATATGATGTGTTTTGTATGTTTTAAAAAGATGAACAGTGATTTCTACTGTATAATATTGGCACAAATGCATTTGTTCAAGCTATGTATTTCCATAGTGTTTGGCTGTGATCATAGGCTTGCCCTTGAATTAGTTAGTAAGTAGATTTGATCTCTCTACCATGCAATTACCATGCAATTGGGACTTGGACAGAGAGCGCGGCTTTGCAGCTTCAAAATGTAAACAATACTCCCCAGGCAAACAGTATTACTATTTCTCTATTTGACTGACTGGGTATATATATTTAGTATATTTATTTTGTATTGTCTTGTTGACAGAAATGATTCATCTCATGTTTACACATTCAGCGCTGTGCATTTCCACAATCTGTCAAGCTGACAGTGAAAGCAAACTTATTCAGAACTTAGAAAACACACTAAAAACGTCTCCCACTCTGGTTCTGTTTGAGCAAACTAATTGATGTGTGTGTGTGTGTGTGCAGCTTATTGTACCACTAGGACAGTTTGGCATTTGAATGTGTTTATCTAATGTCCTCAGCTCTCTGTCAAAAATACAAAGCAACATACAGTCTGGGAGTGCTCTATTAACACTAAATGGAACATCAACTCCAGTCATGGTAGCGCTGCTGGCTCAGAAATATATGCAGTGACCTGCTGCCCTGTAAATCCTGCTGTTGCAGTAATCTTCTTTTGCAATCCAATCTCTTTGGAGATTAATATGAGTATGAGATAACCGATTTAGGGAGGAAGTACTGTGGGCTATTTTCTCTGATGAATGGGCGATAATAACAGTATCTCCCTACTGTGGGAGATAGATAGACCGAATAGTCTCAAAGCTGACAAATGGAAATGAAAGCAAAGATGTAGGATATTCCCTGTTATTATATTTTCCTGACATTTGAGGATGCAGGTGAATATACTATATCTTTATACAGTCAAATGGGACTCCAATGTTTGCTTTTGAATAGTTTAAGATTAATCTGGACATGTGTGCTGTACATGATGTTGTGTTACATAATTCAGCCTTGAGACCAAATTAGCATCTTAAAGGGAGAAATCCCCTTATGTCTTCCCTTATGTGAGTGTTTCCTGGGCTACAACCAATCACTACTATATGGGAATTGATTCAGTAGTGTCATTATGTTTACCCACAAACAGAGGGAGGAGGAATAGCCCTATGATGTCATGTGTCTGTGATTATATAATGGCCTTAGTATTCTGTCAAAGCACAGAACTAGATCTAGAACTATACTTACTCCTCAGTTCCTTAGCAGGAATGTAGGCTAAGTAAGAAAGTAAGTAAGTAGTATTCTGCAATTCAATTAACTCAGCCTGAGATCAGTTTTCGATTTTATGTAACCCAGGGGAACAACATTGCTGTCTCAGAATGTTGAAGGTTTTTCTGTGTTCCACCAAGCTGCTCCAATTAAGTTTAATGGCCTGGTTGCGTAACGATCCTGCTACAACAAGGCCCTTTTCAAACACCGCTGCCATTGTGTCTGGGCTTGACAGAGTCAGCAGGCTATAAAGGTGCAGCAGTGACCCATTCCCCAGGCGCAGCATCGTGCACACGGGTACCCTTGGGTGTTCTGGCAGCAGAGCTTTGTGGCAGGGCACCAAAGACAACACACAGACAACAGATGGCCTCTGTTGTGTTTCACCCAGCAATGATGCTTCTGCTGGCTCTGGGTTAAACACAGATGCAGAGAACACTGGGACTCAGTCAGGTGGATATGTAAGTCATATGTATGAAGTAGCCTTCTTGGTTGCAAATGACCAACAAGCAATATATAGCTGTATTTCTATATGAAAATGTTTATAAATGCAAATTGACTTGAGTTTGTGAGTATATCTTCTTGGCAATAATAACTTATGGGGGCAGGTGTCACAATTTCTTTAATGGTGGATATCTTATTTGTATAACTGAAAAAGAAACATATTCCAAATTCACTATACATCCCATTTACATCTCATCTCATTAAAAAATATATCAAACAGCTCTCGTTAGTTCACATACACAAAGTTATGCTCTTCTTAAGTCTTTGGAAAAAGAGATTCAAGATAAATGCTCTCGACACTAGGTGGTGCTCAACAACAGAGTTTTCGAGTGGAAGCTGTTAACAGATATGGACAATTATCATGACAGATTCACTGAATGGTAATATTTACTTTCTGGGGAAAGAGGGTTCATTTTCAAAAGACATACACAGAAAAACATGCATATAAGGGGTCATCTCTATGTTCCCGGGGCCCTCAATGCAAAAGATTGTTATCTTTGCAGTTCAAAGTGCAAAAGAACGTAGGGGTATGGACGTTTCAAATGCAGTTTGAATAATAGAACCCCTTCAGCCACTGTGAACAGAAAACTGTCGCAAATTTGAGATGGTAGGTTTCAAGGAGTAGAACAACAGGAGGCCAGCTGTACCTGTAGGTGGGTGATTTCAACATAACTGACCCAGGGAGACATACATTGAGCATTTGAACTAGGGGGAAAAAAGCATTGCTAAGAACATGAAACCTTTTGAAAGGTCGCCTTAATATTTGACATTAAAAGGATATTGAGCTGGGGACAAATAAATAAACAAATATTTATCATTAATCCTGGAAGAGGTGCGTCGCGATGCTTAAGCAAGATCATGTGCATGCAATGGAGATCACCACTGACTGCTCAAGGGTTAAATTGTGTTGTGTTTCTACATTATGTAATCTGTTGCTTTTAAAGTCTCTGAAAACTTGATGTCAAATCTTACGTTTCTCTTGATAATATTGAATTTTAATGACTAAAAAAGCGATAATCAAACTTAAAGTTTGGAAAAAATGAATTTCTCTATATTTTTGTTTAATATTCTTGTTAAAGATTTAATAGTCAAAAACTGTTTGGGGTGTGGTTTGATGAGATTTGACGTTGGCCTGGCAAAATAAACGAACCAAAAAAACTGTCATCATATTGAAATGTTGCTAAATCTTTATTGTTGCACTGAGGTTGCAAATCTCAAATAATAACACAAATACAATAATCTCTAATGTGATTTTGTCTTCATGTCGGACCCCAGCACTCATAGTAAGAAGCTGATTGAGAATTGAGGTTTTCCAGGCCTTTAACTGCCTTGGCTACAAAACATATTTAATAGTAAAACATGGACTGATGGTCACTGTCATTGTAATGCTTGTGTAGCACAGACCATGATGATGATGTTAATTTGGTCATTAACTCTTAAAAAAAAAGGAGTTTAGTATCAGGTTATACCCAAGGAAGCATGAAAACCCTTTAGGCTTTTAAAAATTGCACAGCCCAGTGAATAACATAACATTAAACTCCAGGAAGCCAGGAAGTCACGGGTGTGTCAGGCCTCACAAGCAGTTGCAGAAAATAGGGAAGCATTTTCCCAATTAAGTGTTCGGAATCATTTTATGCAAGTTTGTATTTGACGCTTCACCCAAAAATGTTTGTTTTTATCAAGCGTTGCCCCCAATTATCTGGTCAGTAAACAGCATAATCAGAGCCTCAAGATGACAGAGTAAATTGGAGAGTGGTCGTGCATGCTGTCTTTGCTTTTCACACTCTTTTTGTCAATAGCCAATTATCCTCTCTGTTGCTTCTCCCACTGCTAGCACATGGCTTAAAATAGCTTTCTGGGGCATTGTTTTGTAATTGCAACAATCCAGATTGACTTGACATATTGATCAACCATTATGGCTTTAAACAGTGTAGAGGCCAGGTTAGGCCAGAGCTGATGAGCGATCATAGAACATTTTCTTGCAGGGTCACTGCAAAAGGTATTTCTTTGGCTCGTTTGTTATCCCCCCCCCCCACCACAAATTGCTTAACGTGGCAATAAAGCTACAGTGAACTGTTTCAGTGGTCCTGACATCTGTGGCTGCTAGAAGCCTATTATACCGACGGCTATATTGACTGCAGGCATCAGATGAAGCACAAAACCTCATACAGTAATTATTGGAGATGCTGTCCTCCGGGTTTCCAGGAATGCATGATTCGGTTTAGCAGGGCCAAATGTTTGTCTCACTGCTGATCATCCTTATTAGTCACTAATGCCTCCTTTTTACTGCATGGTTTGGCTTGACTCGAATCGACTCACTTTTGGTACCAGGTCCTTATCTCTATTTCGCCTCCCAGTGTAGGCGGGATTCTCAGCTGATTGCCATAGCAACACTGCGTGAAAATGCCATGGGTCGAGTGAATAAAAAAAAGCCCTGTGTTGCGCTAGTCACGGTTCTCTCTGACCAATCAGTGATCTGCGGTGTTTTAACTCCACCTTCTAGTGCTCACTTAGAACCTCGACTGAGGTGGTACCAAAAAAAGTACCAGGTATCATGTGCTATCCACAACTTTTGCTAATGTACCATGCCGTACCATGCAGTTAGATGTATGTAACCTTAATCTACTGGCTTTACATGCATTCATTCTATATATGATATAAAATTTAAGAAATGTTAGCTTTCATCTGTCACTACAGGTAGATATTACTTCATGCTTTACAACATTTTGTTATCACACAGGAATGTGGTTTTCACAGATGAAATGAGGAAGACTAGAAATAACATGCTATTTTTGTCCTCGCAACTCGCGCTGCTAACTATCAACTGAGAATCACGGAGCAGTTTCAGTCCTAGTGGGCTGACTTGTGGACCCTAAACGCTTTGAATCATCTGGCCCAATGAATCAGAGTCTTGACTGAGCCAAATTGCCTGACTGTGCCCTGTGGGAGAGATAATTGGGTGAAACAGGTTGCTTTCTGCCTTACAGAGGTGTAAGAGAAGCGGGAGAAAGGAGAAAACAACATGGACTTCTCATTGTAGATAAAACCTCTGAAGTGTGCAGTGTCTAGTTTTTTGTTCAGGCTGAGTTTAGGTTTATCAATAAGGCAGTCAGGTGACTGTAACAGCCTACATGCTGTAAATGGCTAAGGGTTATTTTTGCACATGAATACAATTTGGTGTACACATTAAAAATACAAGCTTTGATCAGTCTAAACCCATGTTAAGTTAAAAGGCCAAATGTGTGATAAACTATGCATGGCCTCACTGAAATATACTCCCACCAAACTCATCACACATTTTCTTGATCCTTCTTTCCTGCATGAACTGATTGTTTATTTTTTATTTTTTTTAGCCACTAGGGGGCAGCAGGGGTAAGCTGGGAACTCCACACTGACATCACCTTTAAGTTGATGTTGTTAACATGCTAGCAGCCTTTTTACTCATCCAGCAGATAAAGAGCAACATTCGCATTCTTTTGAGGGTGTGATTCGGCCCACCTGACGAATGTGAGCTCAATACTCTCCTTTTACCTCTGTTCTTGGTCTATTGTGGGCTGGAAAACCAAAACAATAAGCTAAAATATGCCATAAAGCTTTACAGGTAAGGGGAGAAATGGAGTCTGGTAATAATTCTCTGTGGGTTCATCACTACGAGTGTCCCATTTTCCATAATACATAGTCATATGATCCATTGTGATTTTGAAAGTACAAATTATAGCAGCTTTAAACTGAAATGTTTATGTCATTTTGTTTTTCCCATTTGGTCAGTTTATTTCACACCATTTATTTATGTAACTGTCATTTTGAAAAAGCTTTAAAAAAAAGAAGAAATAAGTGAATTGTGTCTAATTGTAATGGTCCACTAGATACATCTGCATTGCTCTCTGAGTACCAAACTGCCCACAGTATAGCTGCTGTTGCCTTTTAAATACCAAATGCAAAATGTAGTGTTGCATTGTAAGTGTTCATTTTCAGTATTTAAAAAACTCTTCAAGTCAATTAACAAGCCAAGAAAGAAATGAAGCTTTATCCCTTGACCCTACTGATCATTCTGCTGTGTTTTTTCATTCACACTCTGCAATGAACATTTGTGCACCCACACACACACACACACACACACACACACACACACAAGCACACAAAAGACACAATGAACGCCAGACAACTCTGCAGAGCTGTGATGTAATTAGACTTGTTAATTGGAAGAAAGCCTTTCGCCACCTGCGGCAGTAAGAGTGTGAGTTTGTGGTCATCACTAACAGAAATAGTCTTGTTAATTGTTTCGGTTTCCAGGCATCCATGGTGGAGGAGGAATGGGACAATAGAATTTCTAGTCGCTTTCAAGTTGCAACTTAAACTGCTAAAACCTGCTGGCATTAAGGGACATTGTGATCAATTTGCAGGGTTTATTGTCATAGGACTGGCAATTTAATTTAACATTCTATCCATATAAAAATCCACTTGAACATCACTGCAAGAATGGCAGCCATTCAACCACGTACTAACCACCTGCGTTCACTGACAAGATAAGGAACATACTGTTAATATTTTGCATATCAAAAAATCTGTCTCAAACATAGACAAGGCAAGAAATACTTTGATAGTTTTAGAGGGTGAGTGGCCTACATGGCATTATGATTTAACGCAGGCCAAGTACCTCCACCCAAAGGACCTCCAATAACAACATTTGCATTTTTAAAAACTTGGCATGGCTGCTCCATCGTCTTCACAGGAGCAGGTCATGCAGAATATAAATTCAGCTCATGCGTTTTTGCTTGCTGTGTGAACCCTTTTTGAAGATGCCCTGGATGTGCCTAGTTAAGGATGCTAACACGCATTGATTTTCCAAGGATGATCAGAGAATCATAACAGCTAATTAGTCATTTAAAAAAAAAAAATGAAGCAAATCCTTTGGTGGTCAGACCATGATTTGCAAAGTAGAAGTGGTTGGGAGATTGAACGTATGCCATTTCATTTCCAGACATATATGGATTTTTATAATGGATAAACACAGACTCACTGTCTGCTTCATTTCCTTCTACAGTAACAGGAAAGATGTGTTGACTCTCCCCTTTTCTGTAATTCTACTTAAAACAATGAGTCTCCCACACAAGGGTGTGGTCAATTTTAAGCTGTCCTAGCTGCTTAAGACAAGTGGAAACAACAACTTGAATCATTTTATCCTCATGTGGATGAAAAGAAGATATGTATATTTTTTTTTATTAAAACAAGATGAATCTGCTTTCTATCCTCCAAAATATAATTTACCATAAAAATATGGGTGCTGCACTTAGCACAGGCATACAAAACATCCACAATCACTGATGTAATACATTTAAAAAAATAAATCTTTACTTCTTTTACTGCTCCAAAACATAAACCCAAGTCTGGCAGAATTGGGTCGCCCCGTGGATTAGCATGTAATCCTTTAGCTGTAGTTGTTTAATAAAACAGAATATAAATTCTAGTTTTGAATTCTAGTCCCATATTCGATTGAATTTCATTACATATTTAAATACATTTATAGGGGAAGCGTCATTGACATGGGAGTCAGTTGTTGCAGTTGCAGTTGTTTCTAGTACAGTCTGTTCAGAATGGGGCTCAGGCAGTGTGTGTGTGTGTGTGTGTGTGTGTGTGTGTGTGTGTGTGTGTGTGTGTGTGTGTGTGTGTGTGTGCGTGCGTGTGTGTGTGTGTGTGTGTGTAAATAGTGGTAATACAGTGTACAGATATACTTCTACAAACGCTTGGCTGTAGATTTACCAACTTAAAGTTCATTTATTGAACCCATTTCACTTCCTGTCAGGCATTCATTCAGAATCCCTTTTTAACGCAATGGTTGCACAAAAACTTTAACTTGTGTTGTCGGGGCCTAGCGGAAAGACAGTTACACAATGTGGAACTGACACATTTGGCGCAGTACAGATTACTAGGATCATAGAAATGTTGCAAAGAAGACACACTGTTTGACAATGATATACACTGACCATAAAAGAACAGCACTGAAGATGCAACCCTGGCAATGCTGGTAAAAACAAGTAGCTTTAACGTCAAAGTGCAAAGTACAACTACGCTGATATAGAGCCCAAAGTAAATAATAGATAGAAGTGGATTGATAGTCTGTAGAAGACAATAACGACATCAGCCAAGAAAAGAAGAGGTCTCCATGTTTCCCAGTTTTTGCACACAGCCCCACAGCAGTTGTTTAACTCCTATACAACTGTGAAATTGTTGAAAAAATGAAATGATGCGATTTGTTTTTGCCCACTGCCCCCTGAGCCCAATTATTGTTGTTTACACCAGATTTTGTCACACATAGGGTACAGTAGTAAAAGGGCATGAGTAACACACTGCCCTGCAGAATCACTAGCACTCTAGGTGAGTAATTACAAAATAACCTGTGAAAGATAACAAAACAAGTTTTAGCACGCCCAAACAAACAATTAAAAAATTTAAAATATTAAAAATATGTATTTTTATTTTTATTTGATCAAGATATACCTTCAGCATTTATTTTCCAAAGAGGTTCGTGATGTAAAAATTGTAAAAATGAATATCACAATTACTGGCAACCTTGTCACAAGTGCTTGAAAATGTATTTATTCCAACACATCTTCATACCTGAATGACATTATAGGTCAATTTCCAGACTCCCATAATGACACATACAACTGTTCTATTTACTGCCACGCACTGGCGGATTAATCATGTGACCGTTCCTAGTTGACGTTGTGAAATGGAACTAGGTTAGTATAGGAAACAAAAATACTTAGTTAAACCGCCTACACATGATACGAGGTAAAACCGCGAGGTAGGCTGCAGAGGCAAAGCGCAGTGCAGGCATACGTCATCATTGTTTCTGGATTTGGGTGCGCTTTGAAAGGTCACCGGCAACGTGGTCAAAGTTGAAATAATTTGAACTTTAAGCGCAGCACTCGGCGGCGATTCCGAGCATTGCACAACGCAGAGGGTAGCGCTTTCTCCGAGCTGTCTCCACCGCTCTCCCCATAGGAAAACGATGGCACAGTCAGCGCAGAGAGGTTTTACTGCGGATCATGTGTGCAGCTTTAGGGTTGATAAAACATCAGGATGTATATCATGACGTCACGGATGTCATTGCGTCACCAAAACTCGGTTCATTTCAAAATGACAGTTGACTTTTGGTTACACACGGGACCTTTAATGTTTACATCAATCAACACGGACCCCGGTCTCCTGAGTAAGCCCTGTGTTTGTTTGACACTCGTACACTCGTACACTGTAGACAATTACTATTACAGCCACAAGAGATCCCTGCCTAAAGAAACGTAATTGTGGGTCGTTGTCATATACTGTATAGTCTATGCTCATTGTACCCATACGGCCGTTTTCTGCTGATTTATTTCTAAATTCAACACACTTTTTAAAAATTTAACTTAATTTGCTTTTTCAAGCCTTGCATCTCCATCAATAACTGTTGAGTTGCACTGCGCGCCCTCCTCGTCCCTCATCCTTTCCCTCGTCCTGATTTCTGGGTCATGCTGTTGAATGTTAGTGTATAATCCAAAAGTCTACAAGTCAACAGAGCCTGTTCCATCATTAAACATGTTACTCATTCTCCTTTGATGGTAGTTATTCCATAAAACAAGGATCTCAGATAGGAAGCTTTATTTGTAAAATATAAACATCCTTTTTTAATTCAAACTATTACCTGCCGGCTCAGATTAGGCTCACTGGGCTCTACGACACACCATTGCACATCATCTCACATGCTGTCATGGCTGAACGGCACAGCTTGAAGACTGCTGAAATTACTGCAAAATAGAATTTGACCCCTGATAAGGCCCACTATCTATTCTGCCAAGTGTGACATTTTGATGAAACGCTGACTGTCTCGAGAGTGGGGAACACTCAAGTATTTTACCCAAGCATTCTGGAGTGCATATACATAACTTGTATGCTGGTGAATTTGGTAGGCTATTTATACCGTTAGAAGTGAATACTTTACTATTAAAGTGCTGTCTTAATATGGCACGCCGTTTTAACATTTAATCGAACCACACTCCTATCTGTAATTACATTTTAGATAACCATAATAGCATTTCTCTTAGTCAAAAGTATATGATAAAGTATATCACTAGTCAGAATGGTATCTAAAGATATCCACAATACCATTCTAACTAGTAGAAATTGTATTTCAAGATTTCTACAACTTTGATTGTACTAGTCAAATCTACATTTAAATCCTTAAAAAGTACAAGTGTCCATTTTAAAAGCTAGGCTGTATATTTAGTGCAGATATCCGTAATTCAATTATAGTCAAAAAGAATATTTCAGATATCCACAATGACATTCTTCCTATCTACAATTGTCGTTTCAGATATCCACAATGTCATTCTTACTAGTACAAATTATATCACGTTTGCCATTCATGTGTATTGGGCTTTCAATTTCAGATATCCACAACGCCATTCTTCCTATCCATGCAATATAATTCTTACTATATGAAGAACTGCAATTTAAGATATCTACAATCCAATTGTTACTAGTCATAATTTTAATTTTAGATATCCAAAATGAAAAACAGATCTGCAATTGCATTGCTTCTAGTCCTAATTCTAATTGTAGATATTTGAAATTGCATTTTTACAAGTCATACAAGAAATGGAAGTTTTTCCTAGTAATTATGTTCATTCTAGATATCTAAAATGTAATTGTGGATATCTGAAATTGAAAGCCCAATACACATGAATGGCAAATGTGACGTCATTTGTACTAGTAAGAATGACGTTGCGGATAGCTGAAATGTTCTTTTTGACTAGTGAGAATTGAATTACGGATATCTACAATACATATCCAGATAGCTATTAAATGTTAAAAAGGCTTGACATAGACTTGACTTTTTTTTTTTTTAAAGAGACCACAGACATTCACACATCACGGCTAACCATTTTACACACTGCTACATGTATGTCAAACAGTTTGTGTTTTCTTTTTAGAGGTTATTAACTATTTCAGGGGTGTTCAATAAGTACATTTACTCAAGTACTGTATTTACAGTAAGTACCATTGTGAGGTACATGCAACATTTATTTTAGTCACTTTGCAAATCTACACAGGTGTTTTCAATTACTTGGGTTAATTAGTCTTTAAGTCATGTGTAAGTTGAGTGGAGCTAAGCTGGTTGATGATGGCTGATGTCAATAAACTCTAAGTACCAGTAATAATGAAAACAGTCTGAGCTTCCCCGCCCTAACAGGCTCAACAAACCCAGGTGTGAGTGAGATGTCAATCAAACGCAGTTGTACAGGCCTGATAGGAGGTCTTATTTGTGTGGGTGGACTAATAGGTGTGCAGGGGCTTTAATAGTATAAAATACATTGCATTAATAATGATTAAACTAGCAAATAGTATAACAAGTAGTTAGAATTGGCTCTACCTTGACCAATTTTAATGTATTAGTTAAATCAATAAAATACAGTACTGTGCAAAAGTCTTAGGCAGGTGTGAAAAAATGCTGTAAACTAAGAATGCTTTCAAAAATATAAATAATGATTGTTTATTTTTATCAATTTACAAAATGCAAAGTGAGCGAACAAAAGAAAAATCTAAATCACATTAATATTTGGTGTTACTACCCTTTGCCTTCAAACCAGCATCAATTCTTATAGGTACTTGCAAAAAGTCAGGGATTTTGTAGGATTGTAGTCAGGTGTACGATCAACCAATTATAGTATATAGGTAGTTATACTGCATCAGCAAGGTCTCTCCCAGACAAATATTTCAAAGCAGACTGGTGTTTCAAGACGTGCTGTTCAAGCTCTTTTGAAAAAGCACAAAGAAACTCAGTGCAGCAGATGAAAAACACATCAAGCTTATTTCCCTTCGAAATCGGAAGATGTCCAGCAGTGCCATCAGCTCAGAACTGGCAGAAACCAGTGGGACCCAGGTACAACCATCTACTGTCCGGAGAAGTCTGGCCAGAAGTGGTCTTCATGGAAGAGTTGCAGCCAAAAAGCTATACCCCTGACATAGAAACAAGGCCAAGCGACTCAACTATGCACAAAAACATAGGAACTGGGGTGCAGAAAAATGGCAGCAGGTGCTCTGAAATATTTAAAATATTTACCTCTCTGCTTGCCCGCCGTAGAATCCTCCTAGGGTGGAAATTACCACACCTCCATCGCTATTTTAATTTTTAAATCTTTTTTTTATTTTGTGTGTTTTTGACATTTGATTTTAGATTTTACTTTACTCTTAATCTTTTATTTGTAGTGTTGTAATGCTAGCTCAAGGCATTTTGATGAATGATGTTTATGACGGATGTTTGAAGAAAAAGATTGGGGGAAAAAAATGGAAATTCTTTTTTTATACTGATACACACTTTATTCTATGTATTTCCTGTGCAATTTCCATCAATAAACAGATTTAAAAATATATATATTTGGCTGTAGCAGAAGGATGGTTGTTCGCCAAAGGGCTGGAGAGCGGTACAACAATGAGTGTCTGCAGGCAACAGTGAAGCATGGTGGAGGTTCCTTGCAAGTTTGGGGCTGCATTTCTGCAAATGGAGTTGGAGATTTGGTCAGGATTAATGGTGTCCTCAATGCTGAGAAATACAGGCAGATACTTATCCATCATGCAATACCATCAGGGAGGCGTATGATTGGCCCCACATTTATTCTGCAGCAGGACAACGACCCCAAACACACAGCCAAGGTCATTAAGAACTATCTTCAGCGTAAAGAAGAACAAGAAGTCCTGGAAGTGATGGCATGGCCCCCACAGAGCCCTGATATCAGCATCATCGAGTCTGTCTGGGATAACATGAAGAGACAGAAGGATTTGAGGAAGCCTACATGCACCGAAGATCTGTGGTTAGTTCTCAGAGATGTTTAGAACAACCTACCTGCCGAGTTCCTTCAAAAACTTTGTGCAAGTGTACCTAGAAGAATCAATGCTGTCTTGAAGGAAAAGGGTGGTCACACCAAATATTGATTTGATTTAGATTTCTCTTCTGTTCATTCACTGCATTTTGTTAATTGATGAAAATAAACTAACACTTCCATTTTTGAAAGCATTCTTAGTTTACAGCATTTTTTCATACCTGCCTAAACCTTTTGCACAGTACTGTATGTATATATATATATATATATATATATATATATATATATATATATATATATATATATATATATATACACAGTGGGGAGAACAAGTATTTGATACACTGCCCATTTTGCAGGTTTTCCCACTTACAAAGCATGTAGAAGCCTGTCATTTTTATCATAGGTACTCTTCAAGTGTGAGTGATGGAATCTAAAACAAAAATCCAGAAAATCACATTGTATGATTTTTAAGAAATTAATTTGCATTTTATTGCATGACGAAGTATTTGATACATCAGAAAAGCAGAACTTAATATTTGGTACAGAAACCTTTGTTTGCAATTACAGAGATCATACGTTTCCTGTAGTTCTTGACCAGGTTTGCACACACTGCAGCAGGGATTTTGGCCCAGTCCTCCATACAGACCTTCTCCAGATCCTTCAGGTTTCGGGGCTGTCGCTGGGCAATACGGACTTTCAGTTCCCTCCAAATATTTTCTATTGGGTTCAGGTCTGGAGACTGGCTAGGTCACTCCAGGACCTTGAGATGCTTCTTACGGAGCCACTCCTTAGTTGCCCTGGCTGTGTGTTTCGGGTCATTTTCATGCTGGAAGACCCAGACACGACCCATCTTCAGTGCTCTTACTGAGGGAAGGAGGTTGTTGGCCAAGATCTCGCGATACATGGCCCCATCCATCCTCCCCTCAATACGGTGCAGTCGTCCTGTCACCTTTGCAGAAAAGCATCCCCAAAGAATGATGTTTCCACCACCATGCTTCATGGTTGGAATGGTGTTCTTGGGGTTGTACTCATCCTTCTTCTTCCTCCAAACACGGCGAGTGGAGTTTAGACCAAAAAGCTCTATTTTTGTCTCATCAGACCACATGACCTTCTCCCATTCCTTCTCTGGATCATCCAGATGGTCATTGGCAAACTTCAGACGGGCCTGGACATGCGCTGGCTTGAGCAGGGGGACCTTGCGTGCGCTGCAGGATTTTAATCCATGACAGCGTAGTGTGTTACTAATGGTTTTCTTTGAGACCGTGGTCCCAGTTCTCTTCAGGTCATTGACCAGGTCCTGCCGTGTAGTTCTGGGCTGATCCCTCACCTTCCTCATGATCGTTGATGCCCCACGAGGTGAGATCTTGCATGGAGCCCCAGACCGAGGGAGATTGATCGTCATCTTGAACTTCTTCCATTTTCTAATAATTGCGCCAACAGTTGTTGCCTTCTCACCAAGCTGCTTGCCTATTGTCCTGTAGCTCATCCCAGCCTTGTGGGTCTAAAATTTTATCCCTGATGTCCTTACACAACTCTCTGGTCTTGGCCATTGTGGAGAGGTTGGAGTCTGTTTGATTGAGTGTGGACAGGTGTCTTTTATACAGGTAACAAGTTCAAACAGGTGCAGTTAATACAGGTAATGAGTGGAGAACAGGAGAGCTTCTTAAAGAAAAACTAACAGGTCTGTGAGAGCTGGAATTCTTACTGGTTGGTAGGTGATCAAATACTTATGTCATGCAATAAAATGCTAATTAATTATTTAAAAATCATACAATGTGTTTTTCTGGATTTTCGTCTTTCACAGTTGAAGTGCACCTAAGATAAAAATTACAGACCTCTACATGCTTTGGAAGTAGGAAAACCTGCAAAATCGGCAGTGTATCAAATACTTGTTCTCCCCACTGTATAAATCAGTGCTTGCTTTAGATACTTTTCTGATGATACTTATTTTTCCTTAAAGGTCCAGTGTGTAACGTGTTTAGTTGTTCATTACCAAAATCTGTGTTGCCCGTTCACAAACGTGTCCTTTTTCATGAGTATTTACCACCACCATCAATTCCAAGTATTCCTTTTGGCTTGACATTTTACATTTGCATTCGCATGAACTGGGGTAGATGCTCGGTAAGGGACATACAGGACATACTGCTCCCCCGCCTTTCGCGTTTTCGCTGTCACATGATAAACTCACAGGTGCTGCTAACATGGAGGATCACACATATACAAAATCCAAATTTCAGGAACAGGAGTGTTCTTCTTCGCCCAGAAAAAGATAAAGGATATTGAAAAGAGCAAGAGACTAACTTTTTGAAGCGTGAAGGCTACCGTAGCTGTAATACGCTCTTTGAACTGCATGGCCCGAGAGAGCTGATTGCGATATATGATCTCAACGCTAGAAATTCCTATACATTGGACCTTTAAGTAGATGTAGGGCTATTCTTATTACTACTTTTACTAAACATCTAAGTACTTCTCCACCACTTGGTATTCCTGCCTATGGCCATATGTTTACCTTAGCAGAACTTGATTATGGATGACAACAATTAGTGTTGAAAAAAGTGGCAATGCAATTACAATGCAAAAGCGGAATAGGCTTAATTTCTCATGTCACGTCCTGCAAAGGGTAAGCCATGACAGTGAGCCAGCATGCACAATACCAGGACCCTGAAAGTGAAGCAGCTAAATGGAATTTAGCCAATCATAAATTATTATTATTTACAGCTGTGCCAGTTACTGTATGTGTACACTTATTCTACTGTATCAGTATGCTGTAAGTTTAAGCACAGGTGTTTTCATTTGAGGCTGATTAGACCCCTGCCCAGATGAAAGATGGGTGGAGCTAAACAGGGGGAAAAAATGGGATCTCACCAAACACAACTTGTTCCACCCCAACAGGTGCTTGATAGAGATGTCAATCAAACAGTATGTACACTCCCACACAGTCCCTATAGGAGGACTAATCAAGCTAAATAAGTGAAAACACCTGTGTGGGTGTACCATCTGTGTATACAGTAGGGTCAGTAAAGGGGCATTACAAGAGTAAAACAACTGACTCTAATGGATTCCTGTGTCATGGTAACAATCCATCAGGTAAGCACAAATAGCTCTGTTAGGCAACAACAGGAAAGCTTTAGAAGGGGTTGTGGAGATATGGACAGTATTTAAAGGTCCTATGGGGTCGAAAAAACTGTGGATTAGACAGTTGCTTTGTTAATTCCTGAGTTAATTGCCCTGCAAGTGGCCTATCTAAGAGGCAGCCAAGATAAGAGCTATAGTCAAATTATCTAAATGTTTAAATAAAGGTGCTGAAACCAAAGCTGCTAAATGGAATCCAACCACCATTTGTTTTATTATTCACGCCTGAGCTTTTCCTTTTGTGACATGTCAAAATGTCTTCTGTGAAAAAGCCCTACTCTCTTCCTTCATATAACCCCTTCTTCTTGACCGCATCACATTTCTGATTGTGTTCATAGAAAAGTGGTTCGGAAAGCACAAAGGACATTTATTTTAGCTAATTTAGATCCAGCCAGAGAGAGCATTGTTGGTTTTTAGTCAGGGACTGGTTTACAGCCAGTGTGCAAAGTGAATGTAATTACCAGCCTTAACTACCAGGTAGGATGAGGTGCCGTGCTCTGGGTACTTCAGGACCAAGAATGAAAAACAACCAGTGTCGGTGGTCCTTTTAAGAGATTCTGACCTGTGAAAAGCTTCCTGTGATTTTTTTTCCCTTCTTTATTGCCTATGGGAATGGGTTTTGCTGCAAGTTGATATTACCATAGGTGTAATTTACAGGGGGGGTGACAGCCATCCCAGTAATCAAAACTGGCCAGTGCAACCCCTTCTTCCCCCAAAATCTGAAAATAATTTCTGGGCGGCCTAAAGCCTTTATACAATACTTTTTTTTTTTGCATAGAAAACTAAGCTATAAAATGATAATTATTGGCATGATTTTAATAAATCATGTTTTAATGTTAAACATACATGTGACAGTGAATCCTTAGGATGAACTGTATCTGTGGATGGCTACCTACCTTACCTATGGGCCACTAAGCCTATCATCAGTGGGGATTTATATTTGCTAATAATATGTTGGATTCATGTTAAGACATTTTAATTTTTGAAAAAAACTTTCAAAAATAATTTGAGGCCCCCCTGCATTGACTCTGAGGACCACCTAGGGGTCTCGTACCCCCTGTTGAAGATCCCTGCTCTAGAGAATCAAATAAATGTAGACCTGCATGAGCCTCTCTCAGTGGCCCCTGATGATGCCAGGAACCTCTTACAGTATGAGAACGACTTTATTGTCCTTAACTGATGCTGTGGTGGGAACACAGCTTTTGCAGTTACATGTAATTGCACATAGTGGCGGGTGGGGGGCGCTGTAGGGCTTGTGTGAACAAACCAAAGTGAAAGGGGAGGAGCAGTATCGGGAGAAAAGTGGCCACACGGTATGCCAGCCCCGTCCAAGCAGTCGCTTACATCTCAGATCCGCCGCCGCGCAGGGAGCACAGAGAGACGCGTCTGCCAAGTCCTGTCCACCCCACTTGGTGACGTGCTGAGCGGTACACACACAGACACAGACAGGCTACTTACCGACCAGCACACAGCCGCGACCGGTGCACAGTGTGGTTCCCTTTGCTGTAAAATGCAACAGCAGTCTTTGCGGGATAAAGACAGCATTCATACATAAGCAGCGTCGTAGCGAAACAAGGACAAACGCCGGGGGACAGGAGCAACGAGCGACCGGGGAGGTAAGCGCTCAGTCCGCGTAGGTGGAAGCAGTCCCCACGCTGACTTTATGTACGCTACATTTGGACGTGCTTTGTGCCAGGCAGGAGTTTAGACTGTACCAGGGCACTTGTCCTATCATGAATGAATGAGAGGAGGATCATCAGTTTCACTGCCACCCCTTAGCTGAGGACCATAGCCTACCAAATGGTGTGTGCGGCGCTCATGTTGTGCGCAAGCGCTCCTGCAAGAAATAAAAAACTAACTTCACGTCTCAGAGCTTGTGACAGAAACTAACATAGTGAAGTAATGGTCAGTTAGTAAAAAGGTCGGCAACCAAGGACAAACAGACGGTGACTGCCACAGATACATTTTCTAAAAAGCATAAAAAAACACCTTAACTTGACTTAAATCCTTTTAATATGGTTTGATACTCTAAATGTACGTCGAATCATTTAATAATGAGTAAACCATGTGCAAAATGAAGCAACTAGTTAACAAATATTGACTTATGTCAATGTGGCTCTACTTGTACGCAGCATATTTGAATTTATGCTTGCATGCTTTTCCAAATTAAACGATTCCATTAATATCACAAGTGCATAAAAGCATCTTATTGCATCCTAGGTGTGCTGCACTCTGCAGTGTGTCTGAGTGTATTTTTAAAGTCCTATTCTTAAATTTTACAGATGTGTATATATAACTTGTAGCCCGCAGCACTTTGCAAGACCCATCCTCCAGACAACAAAAGCATTACTCGTCATCACACAAGTCCCATCTGTTGTTACAGTGAAAGGCTGTGAAGTAGAGCACTAGTTGTAAAGGCCACTGTGCAATTTTCATGCACAAAGTTACTTATGAATTCATCCATTTAGAAATGCTGCCACTTTTCCATGACAAGCAAGTGTTTCATTTATTCCCTGGCAAATGAGAAGGCATTGATGAAAGAATGAGGTTGGTACTAATATATAACATTATCAAATGTAATCTGTAGTCCATATTTAGCATGATTCATTATGAGATCGCATGATTCATTATCAGATCTCATACCCAACAACACACTTGTCAGTCCTCCTGGCACTGATGCCTGTTTTTACGAGCCCCGGCATGAGCGTGTTGCTATATATAAATAGATGTACAGCCACCCGGCTTGACAGTATGTGTTCCTATTCCTTATTGATGTACGGTGTGGTTGTTTCATTAATGGGCCGAACATGTGGGGCAGGAGCAGGACACACTTCCCCACTGATGACATTTGAAAACCTAGCAGGCTATCGTGAATCAAGGCGGGTATTAAGAGCTTTAGTCCTAGTCCTCTCTGAACAGCCGGGGAGCTCTGCACTCGATGAGGTAAGACAATGCATTTGCCTCAGAGCTGGGGCCATTTAGCAGGGGTCTTCTTGCCTCATCTGTTAGGTATGATGGGAGAATTGTCTCTGCATATTTAGAATAACCACTCACTGTAGATGGAGGATTACAGCAGCAATATACAGAGGTGTGTGTTAAGCCACACAGCCTCATTGTCAGGCAGGCCTCACCTCTGTAAAAGCATTGTGGGTTTCTCCAGTTCGTCACAAGCTTCTTTGCAATAAACTCAATCAGGGATAATCCTTCTATATCAAATGTGATTTTTGGTTGGCCTGGGGAACTGCCTGGCCTGAGGAATTCATTTTGAAATTACCCCGAGGCATTTATCCCATTAGTAAAGGCCAAGTGAAAAATGACTCCTGTTGTTCTGGTCAGCAAATTACAATACTGTAGCTCAAGGCAGTTTAGTTAGTAGTAATTTTATATTCACATGGTTTTTCCAAGAAGGAGAGCTCTTTTGCAGGTTAAGGAGTTAATCATTTGAATGGTGTGTATTACTGCTGGAGAGGTGGAGAAATAGTGTACAGTATGTTCTTGTACTTGGAATGAAGTTGCGATCTGCTGCTTTTGCCTCTGGTGATGGACTGTAGTTTAAAGGAGTGCAGAGAACAGAAGCGGTGCCAAGCTCCCCAACTGCAGAAAGCCAGGTTCTTCTCTCAGTGTTTTCCATGTAACAGTCAGATAAACATAATGATGCCTTGGCTGGTGCAAGGCAGCGGCTTAGATGAGATGGAGCCATTTTCCCTGTCTCCTTTTTTTTTTTTTTTAAGAATGCACATACAATGCTTCAGTTTATCTGCACCTGCTCTCCAAAGGAAAATATTAACGTGTGAATGTAGCCGGCAATAACGCTGATTCTGGTGGAGCAGTAGGAATTCGAAGCCAATCTGGACCGACCCGCCCCCATCAAAAGGAAGAGCAAGAGCAAGAGTGTGTGTGTGTGTGCCTTTGTTAGACAATGAACTCCATTCTCCAAGTCTAAAAATTGTGTCTTTTTGATAATTACATTCTAAAGACATGCTCTAGATTTAACCACATTTTCAGTAATTCAATTTCATCCATAGGCTACCTTGAGTCAATGTGCGCATTTACTCTGCATATAGTTTACCTTTTTAATAAAACTGCAGCGGTCAACGGCCATTCAAAAATTCAGCGTTGAGCAAAAAGCAGAAAAGTACGAGGTCTTTTGCTCATCTTTGTTGCCCATCGCTCGTCTGGCTAAAATCTTTGTTGGGAGGAGGAGCGATAATGATCATACATACATGGTTACAAAGAACAGCTTCCAAAGGCTAGGAGCTCATTCTCTATTTCTAAGAGTGTAAGTGTGTGTGGACACTGTTCTTTGTATTTTTGGTTAGAACATTTTTAATGGATTGAAGAGAAAATTTCTGTAGTCATTTGCACCACTTTAAAATGTCTGCAGTTGAAAAGCTGTAGTGCTGTGAGCAGGTTTGGCATTTGACATTGGGGAAATATTTTTAGTATTAAAATGATCCAGGTTTTAACACACGTTTCATGCAGGTTACCCACACGGCCTGCCTGCATCTTTTACTTAATTGGGGTAACTTGTTTGTGTTGCTTTTTGGAAGTTTTCTACATTTTCTCAGACATCGGCAGAAGAGAGTTCTTTTGTTTGTGATTTTCAGATGGCGGTTAATCCATGAGAATACTGTAAGAGCCTTGAACCTGGAGTGTATGATGTTGTTGCACTGAACCTAGCACATTGATATGAAGCTAATTATAAACACAGCTAAAACTAAATGCAAAGTAGGGTTGGAGTAGGGCTGGGTGATATGATGATGAATATCATCAAACCAATATAAAATGTCTATCGTATATTTTTTTTTTCTATATCGTTTCTATTGCAATGTTGATTAACAAGCAGCAAACTGCGTTATGCAACATTTACGTCATTTGGACCACACTTTATGTTCTGATCCTTGCACATTATGTTTATTTTGCACCAAAGTTCTTAATGAAATGAGAAAATACTCCATTACGTTTCATTTGTCAATGATTTGACTCAGACAGGACAGGGGTATAGAAAAACAGGCTTTACTATGTGGTTATTTCATATATACTATTTATTTATTGAATTACCAGAAAACATGCTATCTCGTTTATTTATATATATATAAAATAATAATCGTTATCGTGATATATAATAATCGTTATTGAGATATGAAATTAGCTATATAAGGATAGAAGATTTTGCTATATTGCCCAGGCCTAAAGCACCAGCAGCATATTTCATAATTGTTGGTGAAATAAAAATAACAAGTAACCTAATAGTAGCAAGAACAGCCACATTGTTTTATACTACAAGTTCAGTGTTGGGGAGTAACGGAATACATGTACCGGCGTTATGTATTCAGAATACAAATTATGAGTAACTGTATTCCGTTACAGTTACAATTTAAATAGTTGGTATTTAGAATACATTTCCATTGTTGAAATCAATGGATTACATGACTATACTTCCCAGAAGCCCCAATATGAAAACGAAAAAATTAGCTATTTGCGTGATCACTGATAGATACTGATTACTCAGATTGACTAACGTAACGGAATACGTTACAAATTACATTTTTGGGCGTGTATTCTGTACTCAGTAACGGAATACGTTTTGAAAGTATCCTTCCCAACACTGACTACAAGTGTGGTTTTAACCAAACCATAAAAACTATGTTATGGTTGCATTCGATAAGAAAACTGATACCTCTCTTATATTTGTATAAACCTAAAGCTACCGCCAGCATGCGCCTACCTTAGCTTAGTCCGGCACGTAACCAACTTTTTACACTTTGGCGTTTACACAGCTTAAACAACCTAGATATATTGTGATAATTGGTAAGCTTTAGAGGCAACTGGTAGATGGATTTTTGTTACCTTTTGGACAGAGCCAGGCAAGCTGTTTCAACCTGTTATCAGCTGTTTTATTTGAGGTTGAGTTTATTTAATTCATGCTCACAGTTAACCAACTGAATAAAAAGCAGAATTTACAGTCAGTCAGTTTAAAACACAGAAAGTCTGGCCCTGTATGTATGTTTTTTTATATATATATATATATATATATATATATATATATATAAAAAAGATTTTTTTTTATATATAAAAATTTTAAAAGAAAATTACTAAATGTACATAAGTGCATGTATATGTTATGCTCACATCAGTGCTGTTGTGGTAAGCTACGCTAAGCTAACCGGCTGCTGGCAGTAGCTTAATATTTACCGTACTGACTTGAGTGTTATCAATCTTCTTATCTAACCGGCAAGAAAGTGAAATCTCAAGCTATTCCTTTCAATGCTAAAGATAGTTGAAATTTTGTGATGCTATATGGTTCTTACCACGGAGCCCAAATTAATGTTTTCCAGTATAACTCAGTTCTTAGACACAGTGTAACCAACAGGGGTCTTGGTTGGGTCTCTGCACCCCTTAATGTCACTTTATCTTATTCTCAACATATACTTGTTCTTTACGCGTGCTTGTTTTTGATCCACTTGAAACTGTTTTTCCCCCAGTAGGCATTGCATTAATGGAGCCTATCATAGCTAAATTGCTACAGCCACATAAGTGGTGCACACAGGTATCTGGGTGCAGCATGCTTATCAAGGCCGTAGCATCTTTTTAATTTTCATTCCTTTTCAAGCAGTCATGCTGAAGTGGCAAAAGCGGCAGTTCAATGACAGCAGGACCAAACTTAGATTATCTTTTACCTGTTGGAGACAACAGCCCCATCCAAGCTTTACCCGCGGCCCGCAGCCAGTTAATTCTCTGAAGTGGCACCAAAGCAAGCTCAGTTTAACTCTAAAGATCCAGTCTGTCATTGATCATGGTGGGATGTCCTGGCCATGTTTATAAGTGTATCAAAGGTAACAGGCAGGTTAGCAAAAGAGGCGAGAGAATGCTTCTGTCTTGAGTTGGTTGACTGCGTGCAGCTTTGATATCTTGATGATGAAGGAGTTTTCAGTGAAAGGAGGAGGATAGGATATTATTTTCGTCTAAGACAATGCATATTAAGTCCCCCTTTTTTTTCTTTCAATCAGGTGCTTTGAAAGAAATGTAAATAACTTGTGACTTTAAGGTTTGGAGTTTCTATTAATACTCATTTCTAATTTTATATATCTAGCCAAGTTATATAGTGAGATTTTGAGAAACATTGCTACTCTGTGGAAAACCTGGACTTTTACAGTCCACGCTGAAAGGTGTGACACCTTTTTTGTAAGGTCAATTAAGATGAGTTTGTTCTGTGGCCAAAGATTTTTGTGTGAATTTTTCATCTTTACCAACAGTGCAGAACCAGCCTTCGGCTAATCCTTCTACAGCCTTAATGCTTTCTTGTTGCGTTTCGTTGGCAGTGATATCTGCTGAATATTTAGAATCAGAGGTTATTACAAAGCATAATATACTTGCTAATAGTATGGGGCAAAAGGCCACGAGCGATCGCTGTGCTTCCCAAGCTCTTTAGAGATCAGTGAACTAGGAAAGGCCGTCTCTTCAGCTGCCCTCTTGAACACAGTCACTGAAGGGCTAGTGATACTGGTATCCGATTTCTAAAAAGCCTGCAGTTTTCCTGTACAGAGACCCAAATGGTCTCAGAATGCACTAAGCTGTGGACCTCCTACACCCATGGAGAGTTGTGTCAGTAGCTTCCTTTCAAATGTTAGTTTGTGCACTTTAAAATAAGGTTTTAATTCTTCAATAACATTTGATTGGAGATGGTTAATTATTTTTAATAGCTTTTAGCGTGTCTAGATTGAATTGTATATTATTTGAGCATTTGGGTTATTTTGTACATTCATTAGATGCATTTTAATATAAGATAATATAATTTACAGCACATTTAGATGTATGCTATTAGTAAAGAGTAGAGTGTTAGCAGATTCAGTTTTACTTTATCAATCTGTTTTGCTTAAAAAAAGCCTATTCCCACTAAATAAAAGAAACTGGCCAGCGATAACAGCCTTTAAGTGCGTACTCTTTTGTGGATCCATCTATGTTCAGCACTTTACTGTGCACATACATGCCACATTTGTTGAGAGTTGTGCATTAGCCCATGTCATAGTGTTATTGTGGCCTTAATATTTTCTATGTAGTCAATCAGCTGTGCTTTCCAGAGAGAAGAGCCAAGTTATGCTGCCCGACAAAATGCTGGGACTCATTAGGCCCAGAGCGAGCAAGCTGACACCAAGAGCCAGGGCCAAGGGCCATACTTACCAGATAAGGACCCAATTCCAAATTTACCCATAGCTTTAACCCAATGTCATTTAATGCGATGTTTGGAAATATTTGGTTTCCTGGGATAAAAAAACCCAGTTAGCCCTTCTAAGAAGAGCAATTTACCATAATTGTAATACCCACACAAACGGTTTGAATTCACTTGACATGTTTGGGGACAGGGGGCAAGAATTTGGTTTGGACTCGGGGACTGTGAGGCTTCATCTCAGGGCCCCTGCAGTCTGTGAGGCTGCTGTGTGGTGAGTGGCTCCATGGGGGGCAGGTTAAGCCTGTTAGCCCCATATGATGACACTGCAGGTTTGCTCCATGGCTGGGGGAGAGATGGGAAGGAGGCGGACATGGAACATCGTTTCTGTCTTGTAGCTCATCACCACCGCCACAACTGCTGCCGTGTTTTTGTTGTTTATGCAGGCTCCCATTAAGCCTGGCTACAGGAGTATTCTGCTCTGCGGCTATCTTACAGCCACAGCTCCCCTGGCATCTCTTTTATGAACCTTAGTCATTTTAATAAGGTGTATTTTACTATCTTATCTATACTTTGGAAAAAACATCATCTATAATAAAATATTAAATCTATTCTAGGTATGTCTGGGCTGTTAAAAAAACATTCAGAAAATACCAGACATTATTTGAGAGTGCATTGCCCCTTTTGAAGGACATGGATGTATTATGTAATAATTTATTTGAAATTGAATAATTGAATCTGCCTTGAGGAGAAGCGGAGTTTTAAAGAGAGGCCTGCTGGAACAGGTTTTGAGGTAGAATGTCAGACTTGAACCAGCCCTGTCCGCTTGAGGCAAAGCAGACTTGAAATTACTTCAAGAGGAAAACAAATTCATCGGTCACTGAAGTCACTTGAACTCATTTCCCCCCCACCTTTCTTCTCAGAACCATGGGAAATTACAATAAAACTATCTAAGCTTTGCTACTGTCATTTGAGTGGTGCCACTACATAACAGCGGTATATAGTTTATGTGCTGCAGTAATTCCACTGTGGGGTGTTTTCCCCTTGATTTTGCCATGTATCTTGGTATTTGCAAGAAAATAAAGCATATTAAATATTTGATATCAAGCAGGCTTTCACAGTAATCTTCTGCAATCATTACACTCACCTAAAGGATTATTAGGAACACCATACTAATACCGTGTTTGGCCCCCTTTCACCTTCAGAGCTGCCTTAATTCTTTGTGGCATTGATTCAACAAGGTGCTGGAAGCATTTTTTTGAAATGTTGGCCCATATTGATAGGATAGCATCCCCCACACCATTACACCACCACCACCACCACCACCAGCCTGCCCAGTGGTAACAAGGCATGACGGCTCCATGTTCTCATTCTGTTTACGCCAAATTCTGACTCTACCATCGGAATGTCTCAACAGAAATCGAGACTCATCAGACCAGGCAACATTTTTCCAGTCTTCAACTGTCCAATTTTGTTGAGCTTGTGCAAATTGTAGCCTTATTTTCCTATTTTTAGTGGAGATGAGTGGCACCCGGTGGGGTCTTCTGCTGGTGTAGCCCATTTCACCTCTACAATGCATTTTGTTTCCGAAGGATCCGCTCGTTCTGCAACTGTAAAACTCTAAATCAGTTATCTCCAGTAAGGAACGGATATGTAAATAGTTCACATTTAATGGAAGTATACATAACGGCGACTTACAGCCATGTCTGATTTGCATACTCCCAACAGTGCTCGTTGAAAGGTGGCTTTAGAGTTAAGAGGATACATAAATCATGTGTTCGCAGGAGGTGTGATGTGCATCTGTGTTAGCATCCTATTTACAACCTGTTTGCCTTTAGCCTGGATGCAGGCTTCCAAGGACTAGAACATCTTCTAAAATATTGGCCCCATCCCAGCCACCTAATGCTGTGATACATGTACTCCAGCGTTGATTAATTTGTGTTGGCAGTTTCCCTGTTTAAATACCTGCAGCACAATTACCGGGGTCATTAATTGTATTAAATAACGATAGCATGACATCTAGGGACAAATAATAATGAAGGCAGGCTGTTTTGTATTTGCAGACTGTTTTCGATATCCGCTCTTGCTGTCTGTCAGGGGTCCAGCTGTTGCCATTGATACGCAATGAATGATAAAAAATAGTTTGTTGTCACATTCACTTAAACTGGATGTCAATGGGTCACCAAAATATCAAAATAGGACTATCGGTGTTACTGAATAGGGGTAAAAAAAAAATACAAAGTCACGGGGACGTTGCTCATACTGCTGCCTCTACTTAAACCTAGTTACTTAACCTCTCTTTATATCCTTACAGTTCATTGGAGTGGACTTAAAAGTCCGGCGATTGCCGCTCAAATCTGCAGCCAAGGAAACGAAGAGTGAAAAATCCAAGAGAAGTAAACTATACTGGCACAGACATGAAGGGCAACATTCCTCAGTCTCTGTGTGCAGCTCTTATATTTTGTGCGTCACAGTTTGGCTGTTTCTTGTATTCAAAGACAGACAGACATTTGGCCGTGATAAAATGGGCCGTAACATTAATAATAAGACGGCGGCTAAAGGTGGCATTGTAAAGATATCTTTCATCATTGCTCCTTGCCTGTAGTCCCGTGTAATTTTGTAGCTTTCCCGAGCAGACATTTCTGTTTCTCAGCATTTGCAAGATAGGCCTCTCCATTCCCTTTGATTTTTATAAGAGAAATCTTTAAACTGTAGTTACGCCAGCCAGTGGTGATTTGGCGGTCTGGCTGACACAAAGCTGCTCAGAATTTGCAATTAGAAGTAGACCCTTGCTTTGTTTTCATGGTCATATAATAAATTTTTTAAGACAATACCTTCACCCTGAAATGATTAGTGCTCTTAAAAAACGGCTCCAGCAGCCTTTTGAGAACGAAGGCAATGTGAGAGCAGCCAAGTTTGATTATTAATGTCGGGTCTCTATCTCTCAGGCCCTAATTGGTCTCTGCTGAGCATTCTGATTAAGAAATGCCATTAAAATTGATGTATTATGCTTCCAAGTGTTTTTCACAGTTAGATAGCGCCTTCAATCAATCGATAATTACAAAGATGATTTATTGCTCAGTGTTCAATTTGACAAGTTTACAATAATTGCTATAGAACAACTTTTCTCTGTACGTACTGCAATTAAGAGAGCGGCTCCTTGCACGAAATAAATTGAAACAGTTTTCTTTGATAAAGTGTTAATGCCTGTTAGAGAAGCCAAACAAATTATTTAACAACATTTCATCGTTCCACATTTATCCATACCCTGAAAAAAGATTAATCTTTTCAATTTTAGGCGTTATTCGTCACTTATTATGGAGTATTTATCCATTACTTATCAGTTACTGCGCAGCTTCTCATTTTAAATATCATTCAGTGGTGACTTTTCACACTCTATCTTAGAGCTGGGCAATATATCGATATTATATCGATATCGTGATATGAGACTAGATATCGTGATATGAGACTAGATATCGTCTTAGATTTTGGATATCATAATATCGTAATATGACATAAGGATTGTCTTTTCCTGGTTTTAAAGGCTGCATTACAGTAAAATGATGTCATTTTCTGAACTTACCAGACTGTTGTAACTGTTCTATTGTTTGCCTTTACCCACTTAGTCATTATATCCACATTACTGATGATTATTTATCAAAAATCTCATTGTGTAAATATTTTGTGAAAGCACCATTAGTCAACACTCCAATATTGTTGCGGTATCGATATTGAGGTATTTGGTCTAAAATATCGTGATATTTGATTTTCTCCATATCGCCCAGCCCTATTCTATCTGCTCATTTCCCACTACGGATATGCAAGTAGTCAATTAGAGGAAGAAGAGACAAAATATAAATCTATAGGGAGAAGTCAATGACGTAGTTAATGATTTTACTTTGTGTGGAGTTAATGAAAAACATCTCTAATGTCATGGCAAAGTAAACATTTTTCCTATGGGTTTCAACTCATTTTCTATTAAAAAACGAGATAAATTTCAGGTTTCTTTTGTGTACACCACAGCTCCAAACAGTGTTCTAGCTCAATATAATACAATATTTGAATTTCTTTTACATTAAGCCCACGCTCTATTGTGCATTTACATAGAGTACTATGTCATTGCAAGTTGTATTATGAGTGTTTTTGTAGTGTTAATTATGATCATACTTTGTCATATGATAAAGAGAGGTAGCAGCAGAACTGAAAACCGAAACTAAAATGTATTTAGGGGGTAATATTCATTACAACTTCTTAAAATATTTCCATGCACAGTTGGACACTAACTTTTAATGAGAGTTCACTTAGTATTATTTTGGCAGCGGTACATAAACAACCATATGTCAAAACTTTTGTTTTTAGACTCCCTCTCCGTGCAGCAGCAGCAGCCGCTTTTTTAGCTCCATAAACTGATGGTGGAAAGAATTGGTTTTATATCAGCGAGCTACTGTCTTTTATCATCCTCTCGAGGAAGATTTGGCAAGCTAGCTGTTTCCATTCTTGCACAATCATCACAATGGAAATCAGACTTCTTTTTTTTTTATATGAAGAAACATGCCTTTCCTCCCACCGTTTTTCATCTTAAAAGGAAAAATGCAGTCAAAATCATGTTCTTCAGACTATGAAGTCTGACGTGATGTGTGTGACTTGGAAGTGGAGTCAGCAAAACATGATGAATGAGCGTTGAATAACATTTCACTTTTTTGTAAAGGTTTCCCAGAGTGCTTTGCCTCGAGCCATATGGTGCGACTCTGCAGCCCATGCTGAGAACTGTCTATCATCAGTGCATTATTTAGAATTTTTTGAGAGCAGATACTTCAATTGTGTTTTTTGAAATTATTTTTGCCGGCATATTTTAAGGTAGGAGCAAATACATTTACTTTATTTACTTTAAGTTTAAAGTTAGTCCCTTGCTCAAATACTTTTATCCAGTTATACATTGGAGTTTAAAAGAAAGAGAGGGGGAAAAAAAATCCACCCTTGGATTATCTCAGATTGCTGCATTTCATCAAATTGTGACAACTGATGAGTTTTTTTTTTTTGTTTTTTTTTATTCTAAAGAAGTGACTCTAATTGACATTTTTGTTCCTCCTGAAGCTGCCTCATCTACTTCTAATTCAATTAAATTTTCAATTCAATTGTATTTATAGTATCAAATCATAACGAGTTATGTCAAGACACTTTACAGACAGAGTAGGTCTAGACCACACTCTATAATTTGCAAAGACCCAACAATTCCAGTAATTCCTCCAATACCAAGCGTTTAGTGTGACAGTGGCGAGGAGAAACTCCCTTTTAGGGAGAAACCTCGGACAGACCCAGGCTCTCGGTAGGCGGTGTCTGACGGTGCCGGTTGGGGGTGTGATGAACGGTGGCAATAATAGTCACAATAAAGATAATGCAACAGTGAGTAGAAATAGTAGTCGTAGTAGTTCACGGCATAGGAGGGCACTGCAGGGCGTTACAGGCTGTAGCATGGCACAGCAGAGCATAGCTGTAGGGCACTGCAGGGCGTTGTAAGAAGTTGCCTACATTTCCCAGAATTACTTTTGAGCACCCCTGGAGAGAGCGAACATGCACATGTTTGGGAATTTCAGTTGTAGGCTTTAAGTCTAGGTCGAGAGAAAAGGCAGTAATCCTAGCGAAGGCAGAGCGGGAGGATCCACAGCCTTTAAAGTTCAACATGGCTGAATTGCATTCTGGTTTATGGAGTCTGCTCTCGAGAGGAAAGTTGTATCCTTCCCTGAGCTATGATGGATTTCTGTTTGTATGATTGTTAGGTCTAGCAAGAAAGCCCCTTGTTCTTTGATTGTGAGGCAACTTTACCAAAACGTGATTTTTTTTTTTTCCTCCAGTGGTCATTATCTGCAGTGGAAATGCCATGTAAATGAGAAAAATACATCATCACACCATCAAAATGACTAAAGATTCTGTGCTTTTGTTTGCCACATTGATCTGCTGTATGTGTTTCATTCCCTGTGATAAAGTCATAATTTAAAGTCCTAAAGGATGGAGGTCTACCAGGATTCTTTTTCACTTGTTTTTTCTTTTTTACAAAAAAAGCTCTTTTACACTGATTCCGAACAAGACTCTTTCATACTTAAACAGACACACACAAAGAGCGAGATGTGGTGACTTCCAAAGGCTGCCACCGCAGAGGAGTCAGATGATCGCTGTTTTTTTTTTTTTTTTACGAACACCAGTGCTGTTGTTGGGTTCGACAAAGAGGGCCTTTGAAGTGTCATCTCCCATGCGGACCCTCTCCTTTGTCGTCATCTTAAAAAGAGCAGAGCCTTCCGTTTTGCATGTACAGCAATTGTAGTATTTTTTTTTTTTCATTTTCACTCAGGGATTCATTTGTTACCAATTCCTGGGGCCTTGAGTTTGACCTTTTCCGCTGCCGAATTATCCGACGTTAACCTCTGATGTGCTCTCGGGACAGTTGAAGAGGTATTGATAGGTTCTGCACTGTGGTGTATGTCCCTGTGGAGTCATCTTTCTGTTCTCCAGACCAAAGATTACACTAATAAATCTCTTGATGCAGATTGTTCCACACGTGAATGGGTTGTTCTTTTGAGTGAAGGGATGCCAGATTTTTTCTTTCTTCCTAATTCATTAACAGATGGCGAGCACAAGAATATTAGGGCCAGCTTTATAGACGTTTTTCTTTTCATTTGTGTTTTTAAATCCTCACCATATTCACCATTTTGTTATTGTTTTCTGCAGGTGTAGACGGCAATACTCAAAAGATCTAATTTGCCTGTGATGAGCATCCCCATCCACCAGAGACCAAAGGTACGGTAAGATATGAAAAGCTCATTATCTTATGTCCCAGTAGGCATTTTATTATGCCACAGGCAAACCACACATTGTTATACAAAATCAAAATAAATTTTCCCATAGAAACTATTTTGGACAAATCATTTTTTTGTTATTATGTTTATCAAAAGAATAAGAAACTGTACTCTAGTATAACCTGACAAATTCCACTTTTTCAATCTTAACGTGCAGCTCTTGATCCTTTTAATATAGCTTATTTGTGCTTATTAAGTGTACGTGTTCTGTGGTGTTGGCCTGGTTTAGTGGGGGGTTGATCGTCTGGAATTATTTGATATATGGCGTCATTAATTCTGCTTGACTTCCCTGCCGTGTCCAGAAAATTAGCTATGTCTGTCTTTGTTTCTTCTCCCGCAAAGACCTCGCAATTCTGTCAGCATGCGAAACCAAACCGGTCTCCAAGCAATTATGAGGTTAGAGTCTGATCTCGGGTCATTGAGAGATAGGATTACTCCTGGACCACAGGACCCCAGGAATGTACAGACCCCTCTCGTGGTCTGCTCACCGCTGATGAAATAGAATTGAATTAATGGGGTTGCCCACTGTGAGGACTGATTAGAACGACATACTGCCTTTGATCCATGAGCAGGGTGACCAGGCGCGGGTACATAGGGGGGGGGGGTTGGGTTTGTGTATGTGTGTGCGCCTGTCCTGGGTCAGTGCATCACTGACGAGCAGGACTCATTATGTGTGCTCTTTGCTGGGGTTCAACCCTCACTGGGGGGGCTTCAGGTGTAAAACCATTGTGTGCTGTTTGGTTTGTGTGTGTACCGTGGCCTATGTGGTCCAAATCTGTGGTGGTCCATGCTGTGCCCAGCTCTCACCGTTTGGCAAATTAACTGTAGTGCTGCATACATTCTGAAAGTCTCACCTGCGGTCACACCTGCAGCAGCTTGTGTTGTATAGTCTGAACCATAGCAGTTACATTTTGTGTGATGCTGTAGTCCGTCATGTGTTGAAGTGAAATAATAAAACTCATAAACCCCAAATAGGTTCTTTACCGCTGGTATTTACCACTTTGTTGGTTCAAGTGCAAATTCTTGTGGTAAAATGACAAGTTTATGAAGTGTACGAGTTGATGAGGAGCACTTGAGCATAACAACAGGCTTTTGCGCACCTCCACTATTAAAGTGCCCATATTATGAAAAAAATCACTTTTTCTGGGATTTGGGGTGTTATTTTGTGTCTCTGGTGCTTCCACACGCATACGAACTTAGAAAAAAAACATCCATGCTGTTTTGAGTGAGATGCTGGTTTCTGAATGTGTCCTGCCTTCAGTCTCCGGGTGAGTTGGTCAAAATCTGCACGGCTTTCTACGTCACTAGCCGAAACGAGCCGGCTAACCGCAACCGTTAGCATGCTAGCGCTAGCATGCTCCCTCGTTCTCGATGGCAAAGCACTGCTACAACACACACAAGTTCACCATAATCTGCAAAATAACTACTTACATGTGCACCCTCGTTTAGAAGAAGTCTCCCGGCTAATCCTGCCTTGTAACTGACCGAAGTTGGAGAAACAGCCTTTCTTTTACTGTCTATGGAGCTAGCTGACATGATCTATGATCTGAGCTACTGCGCATGTGCGAGTGCAAACAAAGATAGTACAGAAGAAAAGATGTCTCACTCTGTAGCTAAAACAGAGAGCTGAACACAAGGTGAAAAGAGGAGCTGCAGCAGTGAGAGAGAGCTGTGCAGTACAACAAAAATATGGTGTTTTTTGAAAATGAAACCATGTAAACCTATTCTGGTACAACCTCAAAATAGAATTATGAACCTGAAAATAAGCATAATATGGGAGCTTTAAGGCACCAGCATACTCCAAGAACAAGTGCTTGTCAGATGGTCAAACATCTTTTGTCCGTCAGATTTGGTGACGCTGCATCCAACAACTTCTGTAACTTTTCAAACCGACAACCCAACATTAGCACGCACATCCCATCAGCGATTGGCCAGGTGTATGGGGCAAGTTTTGAACCTCTCTCATGCTCTCCTTTTTTTCATTCTTTACACATCTAATTATGTCACTTTTTGTGTGCACCCAAGCGCAACTCTGTGCTTTCCTTTAAAGACTTTCTTAAAGTCGCTATCCCCATATTTAAGTGATTACCGCATGTTGTTGCTTTCTATTACCAAAAGCTTTTCACCCTGACTTTAAATGTGGCTGTCCGGAACGGCCATAATCCCTTTTTTGTCTTTTGACAACACTTTGTACAAACTAGTTCTTTGAGCATACCCCGACACGTAGCCCGCAAGTTGTGAGTATCCACAAACTAATCCCACTTTAACAGTAATGCAACAAAAAAATCCACACAAAAAGTTTGTAATTCAAATGTATTATGACATAAAATTACAGGTTTGAAGTTATTATCTTGAAATGCTGCTCTGTATTATAATCAATCCATTATGGAGAGTTTCAGCTGATTTATAACAACGTGACCACACCATGTAATGGCTCAGATTCTGTTTGCACGTCTTGCAGTGGATATCACAAGAAAGGTGTTTAAACTTTTAAGGTCCACTATTTGAAGCTCTGCATTCAATCCATCTACCCGCTAATGTAAAATGTCTGTGGGAATATCTTATGGCCAGTGGTTACCACCGCCGGCTATAAGGTGTCTCCATCAGTCTCCGTAGACCCATAAAGCTTAGAGTGGTTTGGGGGTTTTCCATTAGTTGGTTTGACTGTTCTTACTCCAAACATACTGCACCACATTTAACTTGGAATACGACACAGACTTGCATTTTCACGCAGCCGTGGTGTGGTTATTTGTTGCAGAGCCAGGTTTTGAATGCTTTTGTTCTCATTTTAACTAATAGAGTGATCCAGATTTTATTCAAACCACTTCAGACATTCTTGGTGTGAATGTGCCCTGAATCGACACAGCAGAGTGTGAGAACAAGAAGAAAGAATAAGAAAAAAAGAAGACAAAATTCAAATGATCCAAAATACCCCACTGCCTGCCAAGCCTCCCTTCCGATTTTAAGCTGGAATACGACCCAATCAATTATTTTTTTTACGGCACATACCTTGGAAAAGTAATGGTCATCATCCCCCTTGTTTGCCCAGCAGTGTGCTGTTTACGTTGGGCCCCCAGAAGGAGCTGTCTGCCAGAATCATTCTCAAGGCCACCTCGAGTAATGATAGATGACAAGCTTCTGCGAGGAGGAAAAGAGGTCTCCTGGTAGCACGCAGAGCCACTCAGACAGAGGTGCCATCAGCTGGCAGCCTACCTGCTGCACTAGTTGTGGAGGAGGGTTGGGGGGCGGGGGGGATAAAAGACCAGAGGGGACTCTGGCTGCAGCACCTAATGAGAGAGAAAGCTACTTCCTTTGAGGAGTGCAGTAAATGATAGCGAGATGTGTCCAGCAACTCCTTCTTGTCAGTGAATACTAATATAACCGAGTGGACACCTTTTTTGTAGCCGAAGAAGAAGTTCCAGTTTTGTGCTGGTCTGCGGTACTGACTTTGACTTTGGACTGAGCCTTTTTATGACTTTATTGTTAATTGTATGTGTACTTTGCAGATCTCACATTTCTATCTGCAGCCATTTTGTAAAGCACCTGTTTGGGAGCGCTCTCTGGAACAGTGGGTGCAGTGGCAGCAGGGCATGCCATATCATATGCCATACCAACCAAGACAAAATGGGTGGGGGGGTGGTGTTCCTTACCTTTTTGATACCTGTAACTGGGGAACTGTGGGAACCATGAGTATCCATAGCACATTTTCTGCAAATCTGGCCATTCATTTGGCTGATGAAGACCATGAGATGCTGTCGAAAGCTAGTAAGTGGACATTGTTTTGTCAAACTACTATTCTCAGGGTCCAATAATTCATTTTGATTCTCAAATCCGGCCACTAGTTTTCACTCTACTAGAGCTGCAAATAATGATTTATTTTCATTGATTCATCGGCAGATGACTTTCTCAATTAATCGATTTCATTGTTCAGTCTAAAATGGTGGCAAATGTTGTTTCCAGTTTCCCAGACACCAAGGTGATGTCTTCAAATGTCGTTTTTTGCAACCAAAAGTCCAAAATCCAAAGTTATTATTGTAGTAGTAGTAGTAGTCATGTTGCCTATAGCCATAACTAGTAATTAGTAACTGCGTTTTCAATTACACTGATATTTGATAACATGGAATTACTACAGGTTTATTTTTTACATTTTAAGAATTATTATTCTTAATTATTATCTATCTTGAAGAAATACAATGATACATAACAGGTTGTGCTTCTGCACACATGTGCCTCTACCTAATGGAAGGTCCTGCTGTGAGGGGATAAAGATATTAAAATGCACTCTCCTGTTAATTTTAAGTGAGTCACGTGTCCTCTCCCACTGCCAAATGTTTCTGCATAGTTAGATACAGCAGAAGTAGCTTTACATCGTTTAAAAAGCCCTGACTTTGAGTCTGCTTGAGGATGGGTCTCCACCTACAACCATTAATAAGACTAGGGAGCCTTCACCTGCTGACAAAGGGGAAACAGCCTTGAGAAGGGCATTTATCTGGACAGAGCAGTAAAGTATTTAGCTGTGGAGACAGACAATGATGTGGGTAGTTCTGGGTATGTACTGTATGTGATGTCACTAATGACGTGACCTCTGACCTGGCTGCTATGAGGTGCATGTCTGATATTGCAATCGGGTGTGCAGGAAGGAGGGAGAGCAGAAAGCAGGGAGCAAGGTCATGCTTTCCACAAGCCTCCCCCGCTGCATACAGTCCTCACAGCGCACAGCCACTGCCTTGATGATAAAAATGGCATCCTCCCTTTTTTATTTGTCGGGCACACGGGGGATCCCATTGACATGCCGTAACCAGACTATAACAGAGGCGGAACAGAAACCCACATGCATAAACACAGGCCGCAGTCTTATATTCTTGTCACATAAACGGCGAGGCATTGTCTCCCGCTCGCCCCTTGGGGTGATTAAGACGTAAGGCACCGCAGGGGGTCGGCCCATGGTTAAAGAGGCATGGAATCCTAAGAGGCTGACACACTCAGACACACACATACACACAGCGGGGGTTTTAGCATGGCATCTTATCAAGGCCATTGAGGCTAATATCTGTGAATGGGGCATGCTGGCACTTTCAGTTGTGCTATCAGTGTTATCTCTTTTCCTTAAAATGCCCCTGGGACCACACAGCATAAACCCATCATAAGAGAGAGGGAAAGTATGTATCTACTTTAAGCGTTCTCACAAGAGAGTGGAGAAGTGAAATAAGGGCAATACTCCTACGTTCCAAGTCATTTAAGTCTAACTGTCAGATCATGCTTTGCTCAAAAGATAAAACTTCTCTCATTCGCAGTTGAAAAGGTTCAATGCTACCTGCTTTGGCTCCATGATGTCACCATCAAGTGCTTACAGTTTTAATTTTTTTTTTAATAAGCTCCTCTGTGCAGTGTTTCAAATAGCACATTGTAAATAGTCTACAAAAAAGCCCATTGCATTTATTACAGCTTCATTATAACCTTTCCAACATGAAACCCCCCCCATCTTTAACTAGTCTAAAAATGTCACCTGGCCTTCCACTGAAAAGAACTCTCAGTTTTAACCCTGTGTGCTTTTTTGTTTAAACGGAAAACCTCACGGAAATTAAAAATGTATTTTAATAGTGTCAGTCCAGGATAGGCAGCAGTGACATTGAAAAAAATAAAAGTGACATCCAAAATAAAAAAACAACAGGCGTCACATTGGTTTTAACAATGCCAGCTGCAATTTATTTATAGAACCATGAGCTGAAGAAATACCGGGCTTTACAAAAACACGACTACAAGCTTTACCGGCTTGTATTTGTTTTGTGAAAGGCCCCCTTTTTGATTTGTATTCCAAATAGCTGTCCATCCATCCATCTATTCATCTGCCAAATCCTGTCAGCCATGGTTTGCCTGAGCCTTCTGTTGCCAAACCTTCACTTCCCCTTTGGTGAAGATGTCCTGCAGCCCGAGGATATCAAGCAGCAGGGCTTTACCATGTCAGGGCATACAGTACGTCTGTCATGTCAGCTGTCTTACTTAAGAATACCTACACCTGAGTGTTCCCTTGTGCTTGGCCTCCATTGTAGTGATGGTGTATTGCATTTTATGCTTGGTATCTGGCTATGGGAAGGCGTTATGGCGTGACCCATATATCAAAGCTTAGAGTGTGTCATTAGTTGGCTTGCTATTGTAAGGTACAGTAGTTATCACAGCACGTCAGGTATATTGTTTCACTTAATGTCTCGAGCAGCACTCAACTGGAGCATGGATATGAAACAGTGTGTGCTTCAGGAACAGAGTTATAGGTAATTTCATCTTTGCAGAACATTATATTGTATTATATTACATTGCACACACTCATACTCATAAGCTAGTGTAAAACAAAAGTATTATTCCAGCCAATAACGCACTGTTTTGTTTTATTGTAACCTCCACAATGATGCTGACACCATGCACATATAAAACGGAGCCTACACACTGCATTATGCAATATCTGAGCTTCATAAAAAAAAAAAAAAACAGAACTTATTGCTGCTCCTTTCTTTGTTGCTCACTGAACTTGACCGGACATTTAACATTTTCAGCTGACTCAAGCTTTTTGGTAACAAAAAGTGTGATTTCCTCTCCTTTTGCCTTCTGGGTGGAGCTGTTGCACAGCGGCTTCCTGTCCAGCATCAGTTTAAGAACACGCTGCCATTGTGAATAGCCACGGTCCAACTGCTCCAGCCCCGGCCACATTTACAAAGATGCATTTGAAAGGAAGAAATTTCCATGCCTGATATGGCAAATATCAGGCATGCTTTTTAACCTTTTAATTGCATCGCCGCTCTGTTCTCGGCTGAAATTAATTTACCAACAGGAACTCTCATCAAAGAATTCAGATGTACCTTCTTATCATCTGTGGTCAACGGGTCCGTGTGAACATTTTTCTCTGAATTAATTGCGAGCATCATCTGCCAAATTTTTATTTGGATATCTCCCTAATGTTGACATAAGCCTTAATGGCCATCTGCAGAGTGCAACTCATTATGGCCCGTATCTCTGTCCCTACATATGTATGAGACGCCTCAGATGTTTAATGGCGTTTTCCACTGCTGTTCACAAGCGTGAACTACGCTGCCAAGGTTGGCGTGCATGATTTCTTTTCTGCTCGAGGCAGAGAAAAACTAAAACGGCATTTTCCATTTAAACGGGGACTCAAGAGGCTGCTGTCATTTATCTGAATGGTTATTGCAGAAGCCTTTCAGCGGAGATGAGAGAGCTAATACAGACATTAAGTAATTGAGAGATTACTGACATGCGACAGGTCATTTGCAGTTATGCATTCAGCCGAACCCTTGTTGATAAAGATTGGTTCTTCAGCTTCTATCTGGTCTTAATGATATAGTCGGAAGGCTTTGTCAGTAATCGCACCTGTTGAGCCCATGTTGTGCATTTGCTTCACATGTAAAACTATTTAAAGGCTCCTCATGCATTTTTTTATAGATGCGTGTAGTGCAGATGTCAAAGCATCTCTACAGGGGGTTCAGCAGAGGTTACCCCATACTTGTAAACGTGCATTCCTGCACCATATGTGTTTTTTCTCAACTCTGCCCCCAAAGCGTCTTCCAAAATCCTTGCATATCGCTCAGGCAAAAACAAATTTCAATTTTAACTCCCTCTGCTTACTAAAATAATCAAAATTGACAACAGCTTAGCATTCACTTGAGTCTGTCACATCATCTCACTTATGTTCCACACAGCTGTTTTGTAAGTCTACCTCTCCTGCTTTTGTCAAAGTTACACCCACCCACTGAGATCAGATTAAAGCTGACATGTCGAACACAACACCACTGAGTCGCACGCCTGGAGCAAAGCATGCTGGGATGGAACGAGGCATACAGCATGCTGCTCTGTGACAGCTGTATGGGCCGGTGATTTAAGCGGCGCCGTCTCCTGTAATTGCTGTAAATCTAATTTGGATGTATGGTCCGTGGGGTGTTTTAATGCAGCCATACTGTAATATGATTTTATGAGATTTCCCATAATCTTGTTTTCTCTGCGATTGTTGCTGCACATATGTCGTTCTCTATTTTCTCACCATGCTTGGTTTGGCGATGAGTTTTCCTCCACACCTGTAATTAAAAAAAAAACTCATATTCTCTGACGTCTCTCCTAGTCTACATCAGTTTTAAACAGTGGTGGACTTTCAGATACAGTTTTTTTTAGATAATGTTTACGAATTCAACATTTTGAAATATAGGATGTCCCAAGTCCGACTGAAAGCTCATACCTGAGCCAATCAAGGCCAATAGTTTAATCATCATCTGAAAGTCCAGTCAAATTCTGTTCTTTTGTTTATATCCGCTCACTGTATTTCTCTGTCTACACCAGCTCTCATGTTTCTGGTGCAAACTGACATTTCCTGCAACTTGTTGCATTTTAAAATGTTAACAAACTGTCTAAAAAAACTTCAGTGGGAAACCATTTTGAAGTGGAACACTTGTAATGTCTACAAAGGAATCTTTCCTCGAAGCAGTGGTAGGCTAAGAGCTGTGTTTGGAGTAATATTATTCAGCAGAGATTCAGACAGTGTCAGAATATTTGTAACCCTGTAATACAGGCTAGTTTTCTAGTTTTTCATGCAAAGCTACAAAGCATTATCAAGTATATTAAGTACTTCAAGTGTGCACTGTGGAGCTCTGCATATATACTGTATAAACATATGAACAAAAGAGGTGAAATACATTAGAATTTATAAAAGTCTACTCCTTAACCTTGTAATTTACTCAACAAGTTTAGTTTGCCTTACTTTTACCCCAAATATTATAATTTTTTCATCCCCATGGCAAAAACATGGTTTTTGAGGTAGAAGTTACACTTCTCAATCACCTCTGTGGAATTAAGTTTTTGCCATGCCTGGAGTGATTTCGGCACATCCAAGCAAAAGAGCTGACAGGGTCACCATCCTGTGAGCCTCGGGCCCTTTCCCCTTACATTGCACCCATGCCATCTGCACTTTCTTCTACCCACCAATTCAGCCACTTCTGGGCTGAGAGGGTCTCTTGTTTTGGTTGTGAAAAATCAATAGCCATTACAGAAGGGAGCGAAACCGAGAGAGTGAGGGAGGCAGGGAGGCAGCCTGCTATCCCTGTCAGTCTGACCCTGCCTGACGGCTGTCATCTCCCTTAATTGCTTTGCTAATATCATCCCCACTCAGCCTGGATCTAGGTCAGCAAGGCCCCTCTGCTGGAGCTGACTGGAGGCTGTCCTACTCCATGATCTCTCCCTCTCGCTGCCTTTTTTTTTATTTATTATTTTCCCCCTTCAGGCCCATCTCAATTAGAATAAAAACATACAGTAGGAATACGAGAAAGATACATTGTTTCTTGTTCTGAGATGACCCTGGTTTGGATTAATTCAATCAAAAACCCCGGCAGTAGATGATCATTTATGCACCCTGCTCTATTCTGGGAAAGGAAATAGGCTTGCCAGAATTAACCTTTATATTTCCCTCAGGTGACGCAAGATCTGCTTTTTCTTTGTCTACCAGCTCTCTGCTGTTTGCACCTTCAGGTCAGACTATGGAACTTCTTAGTAACTGAGAGGCTTAACATTGATAACTGCAGCAAATAAACCTGTTTATTTTATATGTTAGTTTAGATAATTAAGATGGTAGAATCTGCCATTTCTGTTAGAGTCGCCCAGTGGTTTAATCAAAACAAGGCTTAGCGAGACAGAAATGACTATAAATTTAATGCAATTGACACGGTAAGCATTAACTATTACTGCTGTCATTTAGGCAGGCTAAAGTTGTTTTCGCTGTAGTCTGTAACTTCTATGCATAACCATTTATTTAGTAGCAGTTAAAAAAAGCCTGTTTGTTGGCCAAGGATGGGCAGGATGATATATCAGAAATGAAGAATCCGCAGCGGCCCTCCGTTTCTGTTCTTTCAAAGTGATGCTTTAATAGAATAGATGTACGGAAACCATTTTAACAATGAGAAGTCTGAGACAGACTTCAATCGTTGTCAGTAAATGTTAAAAAAAATCCTAAGGGGGTCGTGATAATTACAAGGTGGAACATTTGTTTCCGTCTGAATTCCTGAAGTGTCATCTCTTTTCTCCTTCACTCATTTTAAAGCTTAATAAAGTCTGGAAAGCCAACTGCATCCGAGGTACTGTTCCAAACAAACTGAAGAATTGACTGATTTGAGACAGAACACCACAATTATTTTTTTGAATATCAAGTATGTTAGCAACAGAGACTTTTCTGAGAAGAAACTTAATTTTCCCTTCCAACTTTACTTGGCAAATTCCGCTGGCTAAAGGAAGTAGGCACAGTGGAGTCGGTGTTTCTTGGGGAGAGGGAGAGAAGATTATGCGAGTGTTGCGGATGAAGCACAGACCAGCTGTTTTCTGCCTCAGGGAAAATGGCAATATTTTGTGTGTGTGTGTTATGGTTTAAGGCATCTCTCCATTTGTCCAGTGTAGCTTGTATCTCTGCATACCTGTCTCACCTTTTAATAATAGTTTGAATAGAAATACGCATTATGTATGTCTTAAAACGAATACTACAGTAGAACAGTAGTATTAGGATCATGAATAGATATGACCAAATCTGCCCAGCAACCAGGGCCCAAACTCATACTGTCACACTTGAACACAACAAACAAATAGATTAATAATGGAGAGATCCATTAGAAAAAGCAGTTCTCGTCACTGGGGTGTGTGTGAAAGCTTGGCCATCTTGGCTGCAGCTTCTCTGTTGTTTACATCTACAGTCGTGGCTACAGGCAGCCATTTTAAACAAGGTAGCAAAGCACAGACGGGGAACGAGGGGCTAGTAATTGTGTCAGCGGCACAGCTCTACTCATACTTTCCCCTGCTCCCGCTTTAATGGAGCATGTAAGGGCCAAGGTGTGCTGCCCCGGCCCTCAGCCTAGGCTCTGTTCAAATGGCCTCCCGTCCTTCTGTGAGAGGCACTGTGGAACAATAAGCCTAAGGTGGAGCAGCTGGAGAAAGCATTAGTGTAAGACCCTTCCTGCAGGTTGCCATTTCAGCCTCACTGCCCTCCGTTTGCTTCCACAATAAGACGCCTCTTTTCATGACCTATTACGATAGCAATAACCCCGTCTTGTGCCTCAAGTTGTATTGTTGAAATTCAGTGTAAATGTACAACTGATGCCTAGGTGTAGCATTCACACCTTCAGGTGTAAATGAGCATTTGGAAGCTACAGCTTCCAAACTGTTTGCCTGGTCTCACAGGGAGGGATCAGCAAAGTTTTTGGTTTACTGTAGGCCTGCACGATAATAGAAAAAAAACTGACATTGCGATATTCTTTTTCCTACAATATATATATTGCGATATGAAAAAAGATGACATAAATAGCTCTATTTGGAAATAATAAATCATTTTCGACTACTGCAGTGATTTTGTAGGGGAGTGCATCTACATTGAAAATAAAAATGAAAAAGAAACTTGTTTTTTTTTTGTTCCAAACGGTAACGTTAGTTGGGACAGACGCCTTGTTTCTTTAGGCTAACTATATTAGCTTTAGCCTGGCTGGTAGCAGCTTTCTGCGGTGAAAAATGGCCGGGAGATGTCGTCATTACGTTGCGTTAATCAGGTGATTTGCAGCGTACATAAACGCGTATGTATCTGTACAACAACATGTACTGTATCTTCACTACCCACCGAAAAGCATGTGCATCACTGTGTCAACGGCAGCTGCCGCTTATGGTACTTTTCTACACAGGGAGAACTTCCCATAACAAACCCCGTTGGACTAACGTTACGTCACACACACACATTGCCCACATGGCTACCTGTCTTTAAGGGGAATGGTCGGCCGGTAACAATCATGTAAAAGGAGAACGGTGGAAGTTTACTCTTCTATCAAGCAGCAAAAAAGTTTTAGCGTCAACATCGCAACGTCCTGCTATGAGACTATCGCACATGCGCACATCGCGATGTAGAAGATGAAACAAAATATTGTGCAGCCCTAGACTGGGCTGTAATCCTGTGTCTGTTGGCCCACAGTCGCAGATTCCAAACGAAGCTTCCCTTTATAAAGAGTGAAGGTCCAGCTGTCACCCAAACTGTTTGGTTTGGAGGATCTTGGGAGCTGAATGGAAGCAGACCCTTTGGGTAGCACAGGGCCTGTTGTTTTGGAACTGCTATTGGTGGGAATAATGCCCAGATTTCACAAATCTGTGGTATCACTGTTCAAAACCACATCAAGGCTTGGTACTAATAAGTGTTTGACTCAGACACATTGCTCTGCTTGCTCTACGCCTGCATTTTCTACAAAGTCACTCGCTGGATTTCATTATTTGCTGATATCAGAATTTTCCCTTCATTAAAAATACCATGTTTGTTATCTATTTAAATATACTGAACTATGATACCCATTTCAAGCAAGTCAAAACAGGAAGTGTTTGAAGACATTTGTAGCTACTTTGGTCCTGGGGGCTTTGCTGTTGGTTGTGTGTTCTTCTTTGTCAACCCTGTAAGAAAATGTTAGCTTGTGGTTTTGTTGAAGCAGTTTTTGCGGTGAAAGTGAAACGCTACGCATTCAAAGCATTAAGGCGGTACTGAATACTATTTTTTTGAGCTTCAAAGCTTCGGTACTTATCAACAGCGACTATTCAAAGCTTCGGAGGCAGCGGTAGGGGGGACATTAACACATTAACATTGACATCAACATTTCCGACTGCCCGTGAAGGCAGCGGAGAGAGAGAGAGAGAGAGAGAGAGAGAGAGAGAGAGAAAAAATAAATATTTGAATCCCAAAATTGAAAATGGAATACCTACTCATCCAACGAATATTCAAATATTTGGATCCATCCCTACAAAGTATTGAACAGAGCTGTTGTTAAATACAAACCAAATACAATGATTTGCAAATCCTTTTCAACCTATTTCCAATTGAATACATTACAAAGTCAAGCTATCTAATGTTCAAACTGATAAACTTTATTGTTTTTCTGCAAGTATTCACTTATTTTGAATTTGATGTCTGCAACACGTTCCAAAAAAGCTGGGACAAGGGCAACAAAACACTGGGAAAGTTGAGGAATGCTAAAACAACACCTGTTTGGAAGATTCCACAGGTGAACAGGTTAATTGGAAACAGGTGAGCGTCATGATTGGGTATTAAAAGGCTCCAAAAGGCTTAGTCGTTCACAAGCAAGGATGGGGCGAGGTTCCACCCTCTTTAGACTTTCATTTGGACTTTGTTCACTCAACTTTCAATTTCTGTATGCACACGGCCACACAGTTTCGTGTCCTTTTTATTTGGAATGGCGGTGGCGTTTACCCATGCTAATTAGGATCAACTGGCACTCGCTTTGAATTAACGATGACAGCGGGATTTATCACAGATGTGGACAGTTCTACGGTTTAAGAACCTGGCATGAATCTGAAGTAGGCTTTTCTTAGGACATTTCTCAAGAACAAATTTAAGAAAAAACTTTAAGAAAAAACTTTTTCTGATATTGGTGAATTAGGCCCATGAGTTCGAATGATGTGTTATTTATTAATTATAGATAATGTTTTTGTCAAAGCTTGAGACTTGGAATGTTTTTGCTTCAAGGTCAAGTCTTTATGTCAAGTAATGTCACAGCAGTCAAAATTCAAATCAAGTCCTATTTCCAGTGATGGGAATAACAGCGTTATAAATACTGCCAAAAAATGCGGCGCGTTAACTATATTTGAAGCAGTTTTTTTCATCAGACCAACTAGATCTCTGAGTCTGAGCCGAGAGGCAAATACTTTTTTTTTAAAAAAATTTTTTTTTTTTATAAACTGTTCTTCCTCGGTTAGTGGGCAGTGCACGACGCAAGCGCATAAATGCTGACGATTGGCTGAGGTTGAGTAAAATGTCATGGTGAGCCATGACACAAGACATGTTGCAAGAACAACACAAGCGAGTCAGTCAACGAGAGAGAGACAGGTATGGCGTTATGAAATTAAGGAGAGGGTTAACTTTTCCTGCCACAGATTTTCCATCGTGGTCAGAAAGAACAGGGGAGACACTTTTGTTTCTCTCACTATATGACTCTGGAGTCACTACTCGATCGAAAGCTAATCGCCGTCACGCTCTCACTTCTCCCTCGCTCTATCACACACACACACACACACACACACACACACACACACACACACTCGCGCCGGCTAGTATAAACATCAGGCCACTTACGTTATTTGCACTACAAAGAGTGTATATATTTGTTATTTATTTTTGGTATAGTGCTTAACAAGCATAATTTAATTTAGCCCAGTTGTGGCCTGTTGAGGTGTTGTGTTATTTCTATCGATCCACTATATAAATATAATATCTACATACATGGCATTTGATTGGAGGCTAGTCTCACTTTGTCCCACAGCAACATTAAAATAGTTTAGATTTGTGTACATTGTTTCTGTTAATAATGTATAATAATAATAATGTGAAAGTGTCCATTTCATTATAATATTCAGATTTATCATAAATAATTGAACATGCACATGTATTTTAAGTTCCATTAAAGAGGGGTAGGTGGAGGTGGGGTCACATTTGAGCATTTCAAAATTTACTTGAAAGTAACGCAGTAGTTACTTTCTGAAGTAACTAGTTACTTTCATAATTTGTAACTGAATAACTAATTAAATTACTTTTTGGAAGAAGTAACTGTAAGTAATTACTTTTTTAAAGTAACTTGCCCAACACTGCCTACTTCTGGTATTGAGAGAAATAATCCTTTGCAGGACAAATAAAACAGTAATGAATCTTGTCTTACTGCAACAGTTTTGCGCCAAGAAGACTGCAGAGAGCAGAATTCCAGTGCAGGTGCTTCCAGCGCATTGTTTTATCGCTGTCTACTCTGTGCCCGGCCAGCAAGCACGCTCAGTTGTGTTCTCATGTCGATTAGCCAAAGCGTGTCTGGTGGCGCTACTTTCGCCACTCACTCTGGAGCACCATCTGCAGCTCGCTGCCTCAGTGTTTGCCTCACACTCCCAATCCTATTCAGATGTGAATGCCAAAACAATCAGATGGAAACACATTGACATGAATACTCTGAGGTTGAATTTGTGAGTCAAATCCCCCCCTTTGCTTCCCTGCATCCTGGTAAACAGATTTTGAAACTGAGCTTGTTGAGTGGCGTCTTCTTTGCCATGCAAGGCCACAGCCTCACAGGGGAAAATAAACAGCGGCATCTAGAAGTGAAGATGATGACTGTAAGACTATATTAGGATGATCTTTCCATTGCTTTTCAAATGGCTTCATTTATTTTTTGGAGCCTGGATTGGTCTGTGTATATTTTATATATGTGCATCTGCAGCAAACTGCCAGTTATCACATTCAACATCGGCAATTGACTCCCATCAGTCTGTAGATAGGAGTCACTTCAGCCACAAAAGTGTGTAAAAAGGAAAGAGGCATGTTTTTATTTTCTTAGTAAAAGATATCAACCCAGAAACACCTTTTTTCTTTTTTTGTGGTGCTTATTCAGGCAATTCTGTGTTCCTTATCTCACGTCAAACTCAGGGCCATGTGCTTGTAAATACTTGAGCAATGAAATTGCTTTCAATCAGTCCTTGATCATTTTTACATGGATAACTGTGGGGAAACGGTAGATCAAATGGAATAGTTAATAGTTATTGTATTTTACGATGATAAAATTATTATTTACATGGAGTCTGGTGGCTTTAGCAAATGCAATTTCGCAGTTGTTTTTATGTTTAAAAAAAGTATCTTACTTCTTTACAGAAAGGTCGACCTCCTTAGAAATCCTTTCCATAATTTTGTCAGACACTTAGAATATTAACCTGAGTCTGTCAGTGGCAAAACAAGCACTTTGGTGAACGTAAATACAAGCTGCACAATTGCCCTATTAACTTACATTGGAGCTTGTTTCGCCACTGCCAACTGCAGAGATCTCACTTAATACTGGACCATTGTCAAAGATTGTTGTTCCAATCAGTCACTTAGACACAAAAAACATAGGAAAATAGGGTACAGGTTGAAAAAAAAAATGGTAGTTAACATTTAACTCAAAGCACCATTGTGCCTTATAACAGCCTACTGTACACGTCTTTTTAATTTATCAGTAATAATTTAGCTCCAGCTTAAAATATTGACCTTGAGCTATTTTTCATGTTATATTTTATTTGTTATATTTTCTGTTTCCGTCCCTCACCATTTACTAAAATATATAGAGGCAAAAAATAACCAATAATAGTTTTTTAGACTGAATACAGAATTAAGAGAACATGTAATACCACGAGTCAATCAGCATTCAAAATCTCATTCTCTACCTTATGTGTCACATATCACAGAAATGAGTTGTTGAAATAATGAGGTTTTGTATTTTTGTTCTCACCTTGCATCCCCCAGATTTGATTTAATATTGCAACAACAATACATCCATGCAATGACCCCTCACTTTTTACATTTTAATGTGACTTGCGATCCAAACAGAGACGTTGATTCAATGTGATATTTAATAAATGAACAACAGGACGGTTCTTTTTCCCCCCAAAAGTCTTCAGGTCATGTTGGCAAGATGTGTCTCAAATTATATTTTATGATTGGGCTAAATGAAGTGGCCAGTCATTTTAATGTCTGTGGCAGGCGGCTTTACTACCTCCTTTGAGGGAGAGAGTCACATCGTGGAAGGACAAGCGGTTTCCCTCATTACTCAAGTCTTCACCCTAATCTCATTTTCTACTTGTGACCAGTCAAACAACCTTTTAGATTTGGTGAAGTTTCAGGTCTCACAGGCAGTTCAATTAGAAAGGGGCGGAGGTTATTAACCTGAAGGTTGAATCCAAAGCCATACCATTTATTGCTGTTTAAAAGCCTTGGGTATGTAACGTCTTACATTTCTTTATAGATTTGGCACACACATTAGATTAAGGAACCACAATGTGGAAGCCAGAAACTCTTACTGTTAATAATAACTAATTAGAGATTCTGCTGAATTGTGTTTGTTTATCACATAATTAATTACCACCATCACATTATAGCTTGTCTTTACAACAACAGTCCATAGACTTGCCTGTTCTTGTTTTGAGCAGCTGTGTTGCTTTAGTTTCCCCATGGTTGTGATTTGATATGAGATTCACCAGACAATTTCCAGTTTATTACTGCTGCGTCCAGGCAGTCCCTGATAAGATTAACCAATGTCTATGAATCATTGCTGGAGAGTATTTGAGGCGCCGGTCAGCGGCTGAACAAGAGCGGCATAGTGCCCTTGTGATATGAGCAACACTTGACAGAGACTTCCCCTGACTACTGGTGCAGGACCGCTGTGTGGACGACGTCTTCCTTTTCGGGTATTGGCCGAGGTTTGGATTGAGTGCATGGGTGTGATGATCCCTGATCTGTGGAGAAGGCGGTGATGTGCCTGTGGGGAAAACGCTCTCCGGCCCCAAACTCAATTTCCACTAAAAGATTGAGGAGGCTAACATGCTGTGGGCAAGGCGGCACTGAACTCTTTTTTTCTTTTCTCGTCTTGTCTTGTAATTGCATCAGGCTTTTAATTCTTTCATAAACTAGTCTCAGACCCTTTTTTAAAAAAAAAAAAAACATTTCATGAAGAGAAGGGAGATGAGGGAGCATGTAATTGCCGCTTTGGTCCCTGGAAATCTCGGCAGCATGCTGCATTTTTAGAGGAGTCTTTTGTTTTTACCATAATGCTTCTGGTAATTATGCGAAGGGAGGTGTTGACTTTGACTGATGGTTTACCCTTCCAACACTTCTTGAACACATGTGCATCCACATACTGAGAGTTAATGAATTATGTATTGGTACGCTGGAAACAAACAAATCAATATAAAATCTCTAGCTTGACCAGAAATGTGGCATACATCAGGAAGAAATCACATTGAGGTACACAGTATGAGTTATTAATGGCTAAATGTGTTGCATGCAAACATGTTTCTTCAGAATGCTCTATGCACAGCTATATGAGAGGCCGTATAGGAAGTAATTCATACTTCTGTCTTACACACACTATCATAATCTTGCATATACACCACTATACTCATACACACACACACACACTCTATTATAATCCTTTTACATGTATGTATGAGAGGGTATAGTCATGTATATAAGAGCGTATAGCAGTGGGTGTGGGAGAGTATAGCAGTGTATGTGGGAGAGTATAGTAGTGTGTGAGAGACTATATAGTTGAATATGTGAGAATGTATAGTTGTTTATGCGAGAGAGTAGTGTATGTGAGAGAGAATAGTAGTGTGTTTGTGTGAGTTTGATTGAAACGGAAGGGAGTTTGATTACTCAGCTCCTGATTGGTTGACAAAAAAGAAGCGGTATTTGATCGGTCAAAATCATAATAGTTTGGCTGAAGTGGCGCTGTAATGGACAGAGACAGGCTAACTGAAGCTGTGGGTCTTCTAAATAATATTTTAGGAAATGGTGAGCTATTGTCAACGATGTCTCGACAATTAAATCAAGTCCAACAGAGCTCTGATTCGGAGATGCAGAGATTATTCAGGGGTGGAACTGCAAATCCAGTCAGACCTGGCTCCAGCGCTAGCACTGCTACTTCTAGCTAGCTCAATGGAACACGGAGGCCCCCGTTACCAGACGAGACAGCGTTTCGGTGGATCGTCGTCGAAATCCAGGAAGAGGTAAGTTGATTAAAAAATAGCCAAGGACCCTTTTTTATTAACGTCATCCTATCTACAGTGTCCCCCCAAATTCATGTTAGCATGGTCGTGACGTTAGCGCCGCTAGCTAGTTACTACCCACATACAACACGGGCTAGCCATTTTCCATTGAAAACTCTGCAATATCTCCACTAGTGCTAGTTAATATGATCAAGGAAGTTTGAGCAAGCTGTGTGAAATCATTTCAGAAATCAGGTTTCAGAATTAAATCTGCTGTTACATGAGAGAGATGACACAGTATCTGTCAAGCCCTTTGATTAACCACAGTATATGATATTTTACTACATTTGACTTTGACTAGGAGAAAAGGCTAGCAGCTAGCAGCAGCAGTTATGGAAGCATATTGGTAGTTACAGTACCCATTGCTGCGCTCCTGTTATTCCATTTCAAACACATTGTAATTTGCTATTCAATGCGCATCTTATTACAGTGTAGTTCTGCATTTATTGGATTTCGCTTATCTTTGGGTAAGGAGACATCAGAGTAGGCTGTTTACAGCAAAGATGGCATTAAATGAGAAAGCTCTAGCATCGGCTATGCTAGCTAGCTGAGTTGCAATCATCTGACTGGGTGACGATTTTTAGCCTATCTGTGTGTGTCTTTGAGTACCATGAAAAGCGCTATATAAATAAAATGTATTATTATTATTATTATTATTATTATTAATAATTTATGTTCTTCACAGAAAATGAGTCAAGGCCAATGAGTTTGAGTTAGAAGAAATAATAAATAATAAAAACAATAATAAAACATTGAAAACGGGTCCCACAGACCCGAACACCTTACAAGGGTTAAGAATAATTAAAGATTTCAACATATATTTTTAAAAGCCAGCCACACTCCTTATAAAGGCTTGCATGTATCACATAAAATAACTTAAAGAACATCACGTTTTAGATAGTTGTCAATGACGAGGCCTTTTTTGCATAATCAAAAACACTGAACTGTCTTGTAAGTCACCCCTTTCATGTGCTGTGTGATAATTTATCCAATTTGAAAACCGATATTTGTATCTTCTCATGATACATTTTTACAGATTCCGAGAGGGGATGAAGACCCTTGGTGTTCTTGATGCAATAAGAATGCACCCAGATGCTTTCAGACCGCTGTTTTGTCACGAGCCATCCCCACTCACAGCTGATGTACTAGAACAGCTCTTTGAAATACGACTGTCAGCAGTGGGCAGCAACAAAAGAAGGGCAGAGGAATGTGTGGTTGCATTTTGGAGGGACTACCTGCTGGATGTTGAGGGTAAGTATTATTGCTAGTTATGGAATAAAACTCTTTTCATATGCCCTTCTGTCTGTCTTTGTCTTTCCCTCCTTTTTTAAAAGTTTTCTACATGCTAGGTTTAATTTCTTTTTTGGTGTTCTTTGGTGTATTTCTTTTTCAGAGCAACCTTCAGTGGATTTTCTCCATGAGCTGCCCCTCAGACAAGGCCGTCATTTACCCACCGCAAACACATGCATTAACTGCCTGCGGTTGCCAGTCCTGAAAAAATTCGAGGATTTCAAGGAAACTATGGATTTTGCTTTAAAAAACACTCAGGGATTTGGTCAGGAATGACTTCCGAGGACTCCTGAACATACGTTATAAAAATCTGTTGCCTGTTGAACTTGACTAAATTGATGAGGCAATCGTTGTCAATAACTCACCATTTCCTAATACATTATTAATGTCTTGTTTAAACAATTGAAAATGGAATAATCATTTGACTAAAGGAAACCATTTTTTTTATTTTATTGTTCAACGTTGTGAAGCAGAAATTGAAACTGGCCTTTTATTAACCTTTATTCATTGCCTTGACACTAATGAACTTGCTCACTGATAGAGTTCACCAGGCCCAAAAATAATTGAATGCCACGGTTACCGTCATTGGCTAGTGGGTCTACAGTTTCTAGAATTCTGTTCATAACTGTTTCATTGAAAATAAAGTTTTTTGGAACAACAACATTGTTTGAAGTCTCAAAATGTACTGGGGGGGGGGGTCTTCATTCATTTCAGCGTTGTCACTCCCAACTAAGATGTTCTGCATTGCCTCTGCATTGCCGCGTGCAACCCAGAGCGCGAGCCCGTATAAAATGATAGAAATGAAGGTCCTGTTGGGTTCAAAGATCTTCAGCTCTACACCAAAGCTTCCCTGATTGTCATCCTCTTCAAACTGCTGGTTAATCAAGAGCAAGAAAGAGATTGTCTGTCTAAGTATAACCATTGAGCTCAGAAATGAATCTTTCCAAAATGACACTGTCATGTCCCAAATTGTCAGTTTCCCTCACAATTCTCTGAACACACAGTATCAGTGAAAAAGATAGAAATGTTTTCCTCATTACCATTTACTTCCACAAACAAAAACTGACTTTGAAAAAAAACTAAGATAAAAAATTATTTTTTTTCATCCAACAAGGTTGTTTTTGTCCTTAAAGTTTCTGCTGCTTGATTTAAATTTTTCTTGTTCCTCTGAGTTGGTGCTAGCTGTACTTTCAAAGCAGCAAGCCATCCATCCATCCATCTTCGTCCGCTTATCCGGGGTCGGGTCGCGGGAGTAGCAGCTCCAGCATGGGACCCCAAACTTCCCTTTCCCGGGCCACATTAACCAGCTCCGACTGGGGGATCCCGAGGCGTTCCCAGGCCAGGTTGGAGATATAATCCCTCCACCTAGTCCTGGGTCTTCCCCGAGGCCTCCTCCCAGCTGGACGTGCCTGGAACACCTCCCTAGGGAGGCGCCCAGGGGGCATCCTTACCAGATGCCCGAACCACCTCAACTGGCTCCTTTCGACGCGAAGGAGCCAGATAATGATAATTTAAAATGGCCCCTTTAGCCAATGAGGAAGTGAGAATTTAAACTGTCTTCCTGATTGATCAAACCAGCTTCCTTTTCAACTATACTCTCTCACACACACTTCTATACTCTCTCACACACTATACAATCACTCACACACAACTGTACTTTCTCTCTCACACACTACTATACTCTCACATATACTACTATACTCTCTCACATACAATGCTATACTCTCACACACACACACTACTATACTCTCTCATATACACGACTACCCTCTCATACATACATGTAAAAGGATTATAATAGTGTGTGTGTGTGTATGAGTATAGTGGTGTATATGCAAGATTATGATAGTGTGTGTAAGACAGAAGTATGAATTACTTCCTATACGGCCTCTCATACAGCTACATGGAGTTTGATTTGTATTTGTTCATCTTGCACTGTGATGGTGAGCTGCTCTAATCCACCTATATATAGATGGATGGACATCAGATCTGCCCATGTTTACATCATGCTTGTCTTGTCTCTGTCAGCTCGGCTTTGCAGACCTAATCCTGACAGGTGAAAGTGTTGTTTGTGCAGTCTGTGTGGGCTGTTGCCTGTGATACAGATAAACTGTCTTAAATCAATAAGCTTTCAGCGCCGCACTGCCCATGCGCACAGTTCCCCACCTTTTTACCTTGAAAAGGTCGGAGCGGCCTGGTATTTTAATTCCTCATTGTTTAGTGTGTGTCGTGTCCAGCTCTAATGATCTGGCTGGGAACACCACCAGCACCAGCAGCAGCAGCAGCAGCAGCAGCACCACCACCAGCAGGCCTTCTCTCTCCTTTTTGATTGGCTCTGAGATTTCTTGGAAGATGGATGGTTCTAATGTCCTTGACTGGTTTTCAATACGCGCTGCCATCCCCTCCCTCTATCCTGCATTTCGAATCACTGGTCTCCGTTTGATGGCAGGCAATTACAGGAGATTGTTTTTTTTTGTTGTTGTACACGCTAGTCGGCACACTGCCCCTTTTCTTCTTGGAAAGCAGTGCCCTGTTCTTCTACTTGACAGATGCACATAGTTTGAAGACGGGCAGGATTTGACTGAGCAAGCACAGAGATTGATAGGTTTCCAAGCAAATAGAGTCCAACATGTATGAAATGAGTGGTCTTTGCGGTGTGGGAACGTTCTAAAAGAATAATAATTATTTATATTGGTGGTTGGGTGTCTTGTGATGAACACATCACAAGACACGTCTTTTGATGAACACATCACAAGACACGTCTTTTTTTATTTTTTTTTTTTTTTTTTTTTTTAAACTACTACTTGTTGCAGAGTTGTCATGAGGAATACATATTTCCACAGCCTGAAGAAACAGAAACAATTTCACATCACTATTGTTTATTTGCTGTAAGAAGGCGATAATGGTGCAACTTACCCAGAATAGTTCAGCCAATTACGCAGGTTATTCAGATTTGATAAGAACCTTTCTTCTAATTAAAAATAACTTTATAGAAGAAAATATAATTAAATCTGTCTTGAATCCAAACAAACAATGATGAGTTTAACCTGGAGCTTGCGCTTGTCATTTCATGTTTAAGATATTTCCTAATCTTAACCATATCAGTTTTGCAAATAAAATTAGGCCGCTGTTCTGGCACTCCCATCCTCTGGTCGCTGAAATGAAATGTTTCGTCTTTTATTAAGTCAGGAGATATGAAGAGCGGAGAATGTGTGAGAGAGATGATGTACAGCAGTAATGAGTGTCGGCAGAATGAGAGGTATGGGAAGCTGGAGGAGAATGACCTTGGCGTTCATATGTGGAGATATAATAATAATCAGCATGAGCTCCCAGCACTCAGCAGCAGCAGGCCCCTGATGACTGCGCTGCAAACAATGAGCTTCACTGACACAGGGGAGTGTGTGACAGAGATGTGCTTCAGTTTCTTCTCTTTTTGGTGGGCTCTTTTTCAGTTTTTTCTCTTTTCTGTGTACAATCCAATCCCTGCAAGACTTTGCCAGTGAAGGGGCCGTATTTTACTGCTGGAAAGAGGATCTTTTCATAAAACTATGCAGTAGAATGCCGCCAACATTTTAGAAATTGTGGTACATGACCAGAGAAAACCGAGAAAAGAAGCTGTAATATTCCCTTTCGCTCAAAAGGTAGAAAACCTACAACTACAGTACCAGAATGCACTGCACCGCACATTAATATAATACAAAGTTGGTTAAATATCTGCAAAGTATCCCTTTTAAAAATGGCCGCCGCGCCATCCCCAAATAACATCAGTCTAAAGCGGTTCCTGTGATGTATGTTTACATTAATAGCACATTAGATTCCCACACTAATATCATTTTTGCTTAGTTTGGAGGGGGGGAGAGACTAGTTGATAGTCAAGCGGTGATGCCCAAAATGTAATGATCAGCAGGAACACACCAACCAATCGCCTTCAGTCTTTCTAGCTTATTGATATTTATTCGGCTCATAACAAGTGTGATTTTGTTTGATATTGAAAAAGCACAGATGCAGGATGTTAACAGTGGGAATATAGACGTCATGGCAGCGTTAGCAGTCACCCCAACAGTCTTGGTGACATTCAGCAGTTGGAAATGGCATTTGTGACATTCACCGAGTAAGAATAATATATTCACCTCGGGTGGCCCTCACCAGAGCAGGCAGCTGCTGTAAAAGGCAGCTAGCATTCTCACACTGTCAACAACTTGCTGCATGATTTTATTACCACAGATTGGACTGGATAGCCAGCAATACCGGGGTCATGCTTTATTTCGATGTTTAGATAGTTTAGATAGTTTTTTTTTATTTATTTATTTTTTTTTATCTTAGATATGTATAATATACACATACATTTGTGATGTTTTTGTCTTTCCTTTTATCGCACTGCACCAAGGTTTAACCCACGCCAGAATGCTGCGAAGATGTGGCAGTAGGCTATTACTTTCTGACATATTGAAATGCACATGCCATTTAACATTTCATTCAAATGATGTACAGGGATGCGTTACCACATTCAGCTTGTCACAAAGAGCGTTTTCTTTTAATATTTTCTGTTCCTCACGCTGTATTAGATAACAAAATGGCAACCGCTGCCATTCACATGGTGCTGATGTGGAAGCCTGATGCCAGAAGTTTTTTATTTACTGTCAACGTGCAGCTTGAAGAGTGCAACGCAACCACCTCCTACAGCCATGGGAGCGGAGAACGGCTGATCACCTTCAGCCCCATAGATGTACTGGAATCCTACAGCTGGAGCATAGCCTTCAGGGAACATCCTTAATGATTATACTTGTGGTTTGATCCCATGTATACTTTTACAAAACATAGCATACATTCAAAGTTTTTGGATTGATTCTCCTCCTTCCGGGGAGCCATTGGTTTCCATTGGTTTCAAATTTGAAAATCAACTCGCAGACTTAAACTTAGCTAGTGTTGGGAATTGGTAGGGTACAGATTCCGATTTTTTTCTTTGGAAAACAGGGTAATTTACCCTCTGGAGATTCGTTGAGAGACGGCAATCTCCTTCACCAGGACCCCCCCTTTAGTATCACGAAGAGTATCAGCAACTCCTGAAGGTCTGAAGCGGCTTGCAGTTCTTAGACCTTCCACCAGTCTGACCACTTTCTCCATTTTGGAAACATTTTTCACATCGCAGCTGCAGCCGTCACCACAGGCCTGATCCCTTTGTTCAGGAACAACCGCATGGTCTTTTGTCTTTTAGAGGCAGGTGCTCTGAGGCTTTGTCCCCAAAAAAAAAAAAAAAAAGTTGAACCCGCTGTGTGGTTCCAACACTAGAAATAAGTAATCCATCACAGTGAACTTTTCATCGCCGTTAGTGTTTGCCAAAGTTACCTCTTCACTCTCTCTGCCCTACTCCTTCATTTATAACTTCCTCTTAGCTATGCCTCAGCACGGAGCCCCTAAGGGGACATGAGCAAAAAAAAATTGAAACTTTCATGCGCTCACACAAAACTTTCATGCGCTCACGTGAAACTTTCATGCGCGCACGTGGAAGTTTCATGTGAGCACATGAAATTTTTGCGTGAGCACGCAAAACGTTTGTGTGAGCGCATGAAAGCCGTATATTGATGTAGCCTGGGCCATGACAGTGATTTTAAAGTCTTGTAATCTGTTCCGGATACAGCGATTTGGATCGGGCAATTACTTTTATTTATGAACAGTTACAAACATCTGGCCAACTCCACGGATATAGGTGGATGTACACAAAATGCAAAGGAGAATGGATTAAACATAAGGGAAGAGGGTGTTCGATTAATTCTACGAGAACTCCAAGGGGTGTTGAACGGGACATTCTAAAACGCTTAACGTGGTTTAATGGACCTAAACAATGATCAATGATTACCAAATTTCTCTCTCATTTTGCTCCTCATAACCACTAAAAACTGTCAAATGAATTTCGCACCAAAATGATTTATTATTTTTATTCAGGAATTCAACTGTCTGTCATGCAAACCCGAAAATACAAATAAAAAACATCATTAAAATCATGAACTCAAGTGTCATTATGAAACGCATAAAACAAACCAAAAGTGTTGGTCTGTACAGTTATAGTTGTATGTAGTTTGCTGCTAGCATGCAGCCTGACGCCTCACGTAAAACTGCAGTAATCCAGGGGTATTTCCCTACCCAGTCCTCCCACCTGGCCTGCAGAGACGTTTTTGCTTTTTAGCTAGGTGTTCATCGGGTCCCGGGATACCAGCCTGAGCCTCCATTTCAACATGAATGAATACTAATGTTCTATCAGGCTATAACTACTCGAGAGTCTGTTCATAACAGCGCGAAATGGGTTTCAAAGCGGCGCACATGAAAACAAATCTAAAGTTTAGTTTCATGTGCTCACACGAAACTTTCATGTGCGCACATGAAAAGGTTTTGCGTGAGCACATGAAAGTTTCACGTGAGCACATGAAACTAAACTTTAGTTTTTTTAGTTTTTTTGCTCATGTCCCCTTAGGGGCTCCGTACCTCAGGACTCCTATCCATTCATAGATATTACTGCTTCGCTCGCTTATCCTCTCAGTCTAAAATCTGAGAGCCAACTCTTTCCAGGTTTGCTTTATCCAATTGTGTAAGCATTAAGCTGCCGCTCCTCTCACTTGCGTACATCGGATACTATTCCCTTTATTAGCCCAGTTAGCAGCATGTTTAATTCAGTTTAATGCAACCCTTCCTTGTGCTGACACTGATGCCGACATCCAACCACCACCTTCCCTGCCATGCCAGCAGGTCAAGTGTCCAAATCCACATTGCCTTTTTTACAATGTCCTAGGCTCCTTTCTCCTCTGGTTTTGAGTTTTCTGACAACATGAATGCAGCGTTTTTCAGCAGCCGGGTCTTACGTGTCAGATATTGTGTGTCCCTGACCACACGCCAACAAGGAGAGTTTTCAAAGTGGTCCCTGCTCTCAACTGCATTATTAACGCACAACAATAGCATAGCTTTGGCTTGGCTCACTGTGATGGATGGCCCTTCCCAAGCAAGGTTCAGGGCCATGCAGTTAGATCTTTGTAGTGAATTGAAGTAAATGTCAATTAAATAGCTCCCTGAAAGATAGAAAATCACTGTGAGGCTTTGGCAAGTGCTTGCCAAAAAATGTTATTTTTAGTTTGGGCAAAAGCGAGCTTAATCACCAGTATGATCCTTTAACTACCAAATGTAAGTGGGGATTCAGACTACCTTTGCACATTTGAAAATAGATATTTTAGTCAAGAAAACAAGCACACTTATCGTTAGGAATACAGAGGAGAGAAAATAGATGGGCCTTGTAGTTGATATTGAGATATGATTCAGGACTTAGATGATACAGTTCTCTCCTCTCCACTGCCCAACAACTGCTGCTTCAGAATCCCTGCCGTGCATGAAGGACGTCGGAGCCCCCTGCCAAATCCACCCCCTTCTCTCCCATCCCTCCTGCCTGATCACCCTGCAATTAGTGAACTCCCACATTTAATCAGCGCCGTGATAGATGCTGAGGCCTGGAAGAATAAATAGAAGAGAGAGAAGGTGAAGATGGGAGTATTGCTTCCATCTCTGGCTCCATCGTGCTACTGTAGAGCTGTGATTGAGTTGGCCAATCAGCGCTTGCCAGGCTGCTGTATTGGAGTGGATTGAAGGAGAGCAACTACGAGTAAGAAAAAGAGAGACCAATAGAGCTTGATTGCACTCGCAGCTCAAGAGAGTGCAGCCTATTGTATTTACAAGCCTAAGTATGTATCCCCTCCATCCCCGCATCCCTCTCCTCCTCAACCCGAGGATTGAGAAGGTGTGTAGCGCTGCGTCCACAGAGGGTTCTCGACACCACCGTGCATTTTACCACGTGTAAAGCTATCATTTCCATCCCCACTCCCCCACACACACACACACACACACACCCCACCCCACCCTCCGGCTGCTGGGACTGCTGAGTCAGCTCATCTTCATATGGAGAGTGGCTCCTTCAACCGAGACGTTATTGATTTGCCCCTGTTTGTAAGGGGGAAATGTTCCCAAACCTCTCAGGCCAATTTTGCTGCGCTGCACAGCCGGGAGCACTGCTGGGCATTGGATTGAGAAGTGTCTTCTGTAGCACATTCATATATACTTTATACAGTATATAGTTTTTATTTTTCAGACTAGCGTGCTGTGAACTAAAGTGTTTAAGATCTGTTCATTACAACATACGCTTCATTCTAAGGCAGCAGAGTCTCTTTCTCTCCTACCTCTAATTTTCTTCCACCACTACCATACTGGTGGGAGTACACACACACTCACTCACACAATCTCACTCACTCACTCTCACTCTCTCTCTCTCTCTCTCTCTCTCTCTCTCTCTCTCTCTCTCTCTCTCTCTCTCTCTCTGAGTCACCGAGAGAACATTTCACTAGAGCACACACTTTACTTCAATATGGGCCCGAGCCAGTGAGCTACATCATTGCTTCATTTGGATCAAACTCCAGAGCTCAGGAGTCATTTATCTACATAGTGTGTGTGTGTGTGTGTGTGTGTGTGTGTGTGTGTGTGTGTGTGTGTGTGTGTGTCTAACCTTCAGGCATCCCACTCTTTGCTACTGGGAGAAATCAATGCCAGGGTGTAGAACAAAGAGAAACCCCCCCCCTGACTTCACCAAGGTAGAGATTTGAATAATTAATTTGTTATTCTTCTGCCATAGACAATTCATCAGTGTGCAGACATTACGGCGGAACATTGTGCTTTTTTCAGGGCTGTTTGTGTGGAAACTTTTTTTGTAGTTTAGTCTTTTATAGTGTTTTATTTCTTCTCATCCGCTAGATAAAATCTATGATGAGCCTACTTTGAAAACATTGAAGTAGTTGCTGTGTATACTGTAGCAGACAAATCCATAATTGCTTTTGGGGAAAAAAAAAAAAAAAGGATTAGAAACTTGGAAAGAGATGTGAACAGTTTTTAAAAGGAGGGGCTTTACTGTGCTCTCATACTGCCCGATTTGCACATTTATTTATTTGCAAATGGTTGCATGCCCTGGTATTGTACCTGATAATTCACAGTTTTTAAAACCAAGCTCCATTACCACCTCTTTTTGTTGCATTGCATTTGTTCCAACTCACATTATTCTTTATTTGCCTAAAAGAAGAAGTGCGGTGGTGCTTGCTAAAGGAAGAGATATAAAAATGTCAAGGAGATTTAGACAGCTGCAAAATTCATGAGGTGGACGTTTGCTATTATCAGCATGTCTGTGTTTGTCTAAGCCTGGACTTTCCCAAAACCTTCCTTACTTTTTTGTGTGTCCCAATAGGGACTGATGATATCTCGCTAGAGCAACGACTGTCTGCACTCGCAGCTTCTCAATTTCCTGTCTTGTTTTCGGTAACACACACACACACACACACACACACACACACACACACACACACAGAGGTATGAGCACGTACACACACACCCGGTGTCTCGCTATCCTGTTTTCCCATCTCCTGTGACTCCGTCTAGCTGGTACTGCTTGAGTGACAGCTCTTGGTTTGTCTGGGTATCCGCGGTTACAGCCCAGAGGCCTGTACCAAGGGGCCCAGACCTGTCAGCACTCTCTGAATCCTGAAACCGGAGATGGATGGCCGGGAGCCACCTCTGCCCTGAGCTCTGTGCTCTGCTCGTCTCTCCTGCTCCTCTCTGCTCTTTATCCCAGAACCTCCTCCTAAACAGAGCTGTTGTTGGCAGCTTGCTACTGCAGAAAATGGAGCCAAAAATGTCTTGTTACCCCATAGGAGAGGGAAATAAACTTGAGGACAATATAAAGCAAAATAGAATAGTAAAGTGAAGTACAATTCAATATAATATTCTATTTGCAATTATTAAGACTTTTAAAATGTGATTGAGTTATTACTGTGATCATCTTTAGTGATAGTTGATACAGTAGTAGAGTCAAGGACAGAGCAGAAGTCGAGGCACAGCATTTTGTAAGGACAGCTGGTTCTGTTAATCTTGATTCTTGTGCTAACAACCAGGATTAGTGGTCCCAGAGGGAAGCACCAGTTACAACAGATCAGGTGTCTGTCCATCTCCAGTGCCCCGCTGCTTCTGCTTTGACAGAGACATGTATGGCGGCTCCGATGCCAGTATTGCCTGTCGCTCGCAGCGCCCGAAGTGCCGCAACCGAGACAGAAAAAGAGAAGGGTGATGAAGACAGGAAAGCACAAGTGTGGTGGGGGTGTGGGTTGTTTTGGACCGCCTAGGGCTCAGACGGTTAAGGGCGGTAGTAGCAGTGCTCCCGGAGTGTGTGTGTGTGTGTGTGTGTGTGTGTGTGATCTCTCAACCAGCTAATGAGAATATTTAACATTTGCTGAGTCCACAGTGTGTTGGAAGTCATTCATCACCCCGCTGATTCCGCTCTCACCAGTTATATGTTGAGTGTGCAAGATGCCTTGCCATAGGGCCAGAGGGCGGTGCTAGGAAGGTGCGTTTAATGCAAAGAAACAAACCAGGGTAATGGAAGGGACTTAACTGATGGTGCAGGGATCTGCCGGCTGTAGGAATGTGGGATGAGTGAGCATCTGTTTTGATTCTTAACATTTGAAAGCCTCTGTAACTAGTGTTTAATTGATGGATTGTTTGGTCATTTTATCAAGCAATTACACCAGACATATTTTGTTGTAGCTTCTCAAATCTGAAGACTTCCCACTTTTTTTGTCTTATGTCATTGGGCATTTTGGTTTTGGACTGCTGGAGAAATGAAAAAGCTAATTAAAGATGTCAACGTGGGCTATACTAATATTACTTTTTATTGATCAAACTCTTCTCCTACCTTTTAAGGAAACAAGACTAAGAGTCTACAGCCATGCTAGCTCTGTGAGGATGTACTAAGACACAGCAGTGCTTTAAGCTAACCTCAGCGTGCTAACATGCTCACAATGACAATGCTAACATGTTTTCTTTTTAGCAGGTATGTTTACCATGTTCACAGTCTTAGTTTAGAATGTTAGCATGCTAACATTTGCTAATTAACAGTAAATGCAAAGTATAGCTTTGGGTTTATGAGAGTGTCATTAGTTTTGTATTACTTTGGTCATAAGTCAAAAATATTGGACAAATTAGAATTTTGACCTGATAGATGAAAAGTCAGGGAATCACCAACATGGTTACATACAATTTATCCTGAGGGGGATATGATTTGCAATTCATCCAGTACTTGTTGAGATATTTCAGTCCGGACCAAAGTGGTGGAAAGAGTGTTGGCTGAAGTTGGCTAATAATAATTAGTTGTAGCTGATTGATGACACAAGGACATTAAAAATAACCAAGTAAGTTCTAAACTCCTCTTCAGTGACTGAAATATCTATCATTGCATCTTCAGTATCTCACCAAATACATTATGGTTCTAGTTCAACTAGATGTTTATAAGCACAAAAACACAATTTGGCTTGCTGTTTTTTTTGCTGTTTTTCTACGTGACAGAGTTGAACTACTCCCACCCCCGCACTGTGGAGGAAAAATGCACCATTTCATGACTTGCTATAAAATGTGTGCTTTCCATTGTAAACTCTGCAGAAAAAAAAACACAGCATAAAAGTGCAGGCAGAAACCAAACCGCAAGAACAGATCTCTTAAGCCCATGCCACTTCACGAAAGGGTCTCAGGGGGTCCCACAGTTGAGTACTGCAAAGGGCTGCTCCATTGTGACAAACACACATGGCACTCTTATCACATGATAAGCGCTCAAAGGCTGCTTCCTCTTTCATGTGCTTTGCTTGGTGACCTTCACATAACCAGCTTACATACACTCACTCAGAAACATGCACCAACACCCGTGCTCACAAAAGACTAGACAGTCCAAAAAGAAAAGAAAAAAAGGAGGAGCCCATCCTTCTGTTTCTGTGACGCGTCAAAACGCTCAGTGACCGTGATGTGACCCTACTCCATGCAGACAAGCCCGTGGTGTTATAGTGAGGTGAACGTGCACATATGTTGAATTTTTAACGTGGTGTGTACCAAGGCTCATACTGTACTGTTTGTGGCGATGAACTGGTCCCGTAACCGAGGAGCAGCCTTGCACTCTACCTGACCCCCGCGGTGATGAGCATAACATGAGCACTAAGGCTGGAGCAGCCCGGCCCAGCCCAGCTGAGCACGGCTCAGCTCCGCACAGAGACCCATGACTATTTAATGAGCGTTTCCACGGCAGGGGCCTTGAAACCCTCCTCCTCCTAGCTAGTGTGTGTTGTCTTCAGCCACAGAGAATGAAGCCACACCCTGGGAATTAACATGAATGAATGTTGACAGTGGCAACATGGGCAAGTCAGCACTTTACTGCCGGCGTATGATATGTGATTGTACTCTACTTCTGAACACAGGGGAAATGGGATGTCAAAAAACACTCAGGTTTCTTCTATTGCTCCGTGTAGATTTAGCCTATTTTTATTTTCGGGCTGATGTTGAATGGCACTTTGAAACAAAACCAACTCCCGGTCACCCGGTCCCTTGTCCATTTTTAATGGCATGTAACAGCAAAAGATCAATTTTTAAAAGGAGCTGTGCATCGCGTTTCAACTTATGAATTGAGTTTAGCAGGGCAGGTTGTCTGTTATCACAGAAGTTTAAAAGGAAAGAAATTTTTTTTTATAATTGAACTAAGACGGCCATTTTGGATTTTTAATGTTGTCGTGGTATTGAGTGTGTTAATCTGTGTGGATATTGTTTGAGACTGAAATGTTTGAAGTCCAGTCTACTTTTTATGGAACCGTCTTAGTCCACTATTGTCTTTCTTTATGTGACTAATTGTATAGATTAGTGGATAGAAATTATATATTTCTGCAGCGTTGTGGTCTTAAAGTATTAGTAAGAAGATTTTCATTTAAATGTCCGTTAAGTCACTGTTTATCGCCGAGTTAGCACAAAGGTGATTGAGCCTATGGCCCCACTGTTAAAAGCCCTTGCATTTGCAGTATTACAAACTGTGTGTCCATGGCGACATTCCCGGGAAAATTCACAAGCGGCGCACAGTTAGTGATGTGTTTTCCATCAACCAGCACTGGTTGGTCCGCCAGTGAACGTAGGCGGAGCTAACGCGACATACTTGATCTTCAACTCTCTTGTGTGCTAAGCGGCATACTGTTTCTTCCGGTCTCTGCTATCGGAAGTGATGTCGAAATCACACCTGCAACTACCGCTTATCACCATAGGGGCTGAAAACGGAGATCTTCAAGATTGTAACTTCAAATTCAGGTTAAGACACTTGGCTAAGCATTTGTACCTCACTCACTGATAAAACTTTCAGCAAATCATCTCTTTTAATAAGTTGCATAAAATGAAACCAACAGAACTGAGTGCTCAAGTAAACCCCCAATACCTCAGTGTGGAAGGGAAATTTCCTGTTATGTTTTTATTTTTATTTTAAAGGAGCCATTCTATCTTTAGAAAGCTCGCTCCAGTAAAATCCATGACCAGTAGTGACAGCATTTGCAGAGAGTAAACAGTAATCGCAGTTGATGCAGCTGTGGGACAAGTGTTTAATGCTTTGGGCTGACTCAACCGACTCGGTGACAGTTAACGTGCCATATTTTCATGTGGACCCTTTGCTACTCTGTCTTAGAGCTGCATTTTTGTAGGCAACTACACACTTTCAATTACCTTCGCCTGCAGCAGCGTTTTTTAGGTGACTGAGGAAACCAGGGATGAGAGAGGGAAAGGGAATGGGTAAATAAAAATGGATGAGAGGAAGTAAGTGGATAGGGAATTTATGCGTAGGATGGGGTCAGTCAGTTAATGGCATTATAGCCAAATCAAAGTTTTGATTCGTAAACAAAAAAAGCATGGATCGAGTGCTCTCACTTGAATAGCAAAGGCATGTGGCAGAAGCTGATTTTAAATATGATATATTTTTCGTTAAATATTTTAACATTTGTCAATTTAACTGCACAGACAGTTTAAAGCCTGATCTGTTAGGTTTTCTCATTTGCATCCCTTTTTAATTTGTAACCAGCACAGCTTCTACATACCTGCACCACAAGTAGAGAGTTTTCATAAGCACTGGGATGAACTCCCTCTCACGTTGGCATGGATCAAAAGTGAGCATCGTGTTTTGAAAAGTAGCATCCATTATTGTTAACATTTCACAATTTGAAAGGAATGTTGGCCCTGCATTCTGTATCAATCTGCATGAATTGCTGTGTGTAAGACTTGACGACCCGTCTGCCATCATGCGCAACCCAATCAAGGCAACAGACGAATCAAAAGGAAGCTTTCATTCACTAGTTTCTGTAAAATTAAAACAAATAGTCATATACTGCAAGTTCAAATTGTTATTATCGTTCTCACTAGAAATATATTTTAAGAGCCTGTGTTTTTCCAGAGGTTATTTTTGGAAAACAACTAAGACAAATGGGGACAGCACAGTACTCTAAGGAAATGACAGTATGCAGCAGTAAGGAAATTGAAGAAATAGACAAGACATTGTCCTTAAGATAAAATCACATTATCACAATCGACATGAGAGTACTTCTACCTTAGTAGCAGCAGTAGTGGTTATACAACTGTAATAATGTTTTTTTCATGAGCAAATCACATTCCTCAATATGGATACAACAGAAAGATTTGATGATATCTGTCATACTGCACAGCCAACTTGACATTCAAAAATGTTGATCCATTCAGATCTGGAGGATGCGGGGCTGCGTTGGAACTTCTTCAGGTCCCCTATGTGCTTGTCCCTCGACGGAGCCAATCGGTGCAAAACTGACACGTCATTGTCTTATCCTAAGCCACAGTAATTCATCAGCACTTGAGGCGGCTTTGGCTGATTGCATTTTCGACAGAGCAATCTCCACTATGTCATAGAGAATTTGGCTTTTATAGCGGCATGGAACTTTGATGCCAAATACAAGGGACAGTGGAGGCGAACATGGATAGTTCACCACGCTGGGTCTGATTGCAAATTGAAAATCCTGTGTGTATCCGCGCCTGTGTACAGCTTGTGTACTTCAGTGTGTGTGCGAGAGAGAGAGAGAGAGAGAGTCAGTGTTTGCACCTCTTGAGATGTGATGGAGTTTTTTCCCATCTGCTGCTCCCTTGAGCGTTATTTCTCTCCTGAGATATCCATAAGCCGTAACAAAAATAATGGACACTGCCAACTACATTTCATCTAACTGTCTTGTTTTGTTTTTTTTATGTGGTACACAAAAAAATGCCCCTTTCTTCATTTGCAATCTCTGTGGCCACAATAGTTGCTGTCCAGCCACAGAGCGGCCACGGCGACAGTTTTAATTAACACAAGAACACCTTTGAGGCTCAACAGACAAGGAAGAAAAATGGCAGCATTTTCTAGTATTAACATTTTGTGCTTACGCGTATAATTTGTGGAGGAAAAATAATGAGCGTGCAAAGTATCGCTAAGATGTGCAGCTTTTATAAATGTCAGTATGTTGCAGGGCTTCAACTCAGCCAGGGGAAATGAGTGTTTCCCAGAAATACTCTGGAGAGCCAGGTTACAACTGCAAAAAGCTGATAGGGTTCAGTATTCAGAGGTAACATCAATCCCTGGGCCCACGATAATATTTCACTGTCATTTAGAGAAATGACCATGAGAAGCCAGAGGTAAGAAGAAAAAAAGTTCAATAGCCTGAGGGTATCCAACCTGTGAGTGGAGCCTAACACCCGCTGTACATTTTTCCTGTCAGGTCCGCACTACCTCAGGATTATGTTCTTTGACTATGAAAGAAAAAACCTTAGAACATCAGGGTTTCCTAACAGAGAATGAACGTCATTAAAACAAAACACCAGGCTGCGAGAGCTTAAACTTGTACGTCTTTCACGCTTTTATTCAAATGCCGAATTATCGGTGTTACACCCACACCTTTGCTCTATGGTTGATTAAATCCAATATGCTCCACTAACTGTTCATACTGCAGTCGTTTGGAATTGTAGAGGCTCTTTTACGGGAGGATTTCCACACTGAAGGCCCCATGGAACGCAGGTATATCAGCAGGTATTAGTCTTGCCTATTGTGAAACTCACCCACTTAATGCTTCCATGCGACAAGTAAAAATGTAGAACAGTGTGTGTGTATTTTCATTTGGTCGCAGTGATTCTGGGATTTTAAAGGGAGCCCTTCTCATTTCCACTTCGCTGCTCTGGTGTCAGTGCCAGCCTCAGTTTTCCTCACTCAAAGCCCATATTCAGCTCTCTGCACAATAAGAGACACTGGAGCGCTAAAGTAGCCTCAATAGAGCGTTGTGTTGTGCAGTGCAGTAGTCAATCATTTTAAATTCATATTTACTGTAATTCTGGGCTTGGTTTTGATTTCTTATACAGACTGGACAAGCTAAATTCTGTATTGTCTTTTACAGTAATAGATAGGCAATCAGCGGCACTAAAAGGCTCCCCTACCATATCATGTAGTCATGTAGTCCAGACACTGCCAGCACTGCTGATTGAATTTCCTCATCATTGCATTATTGCCCTGAAGATGGCTCTTGGCTGTGTGATGTGCTGCGTGAATATGCACTTTATTATACTAGCTAACCCCCTCCACCTCCACCTCGTCCCATACGGCTCCACCCCTCGCCGTGTTTCAACCTGTCTCAGCAGTTTGGACATAATTGGTTGAATAAACTAATGGTTTTAGTAGCTGATTGTGCTGACGCAGGTTGCTTTGTCCATGGTCTGCATTTGAAACTGCAAACGTGATATTAACCAAATGGATCAATCGCATTTCAGATTGATCTATTTGCTGATCAACTCCAAACAGATCTTTTATCTTTTTAACAACAGACTTTCAATCAATCTCAATAGGTCAGGTTGGTCCTTTTTAACCCCAATGCAGGAATCATTGGTATGAAGTTAAGCTGAGGTTAAAGCTGAATCCATATGAGATGGTTTTTGGTTGCATCACACTGACATTTTTAGTGCAGCTTTGATTTTGGGACCATTAATCTCACAGAGAGCCAGCAAAACATAAACACCAGTCCAAATAGTATTTGCTGTACTTCATGCATGCTTGATGGACTCGTAAAAACAAATCGAATGCACTGAGCTCCTGTATCAGAATCGGAACATCTGCATTGTAAAGCCGTGGTGACAAATTGTCTCATGAGCTTCCATTGCCAAGTGTGATATTTGCCCCAAAGAATATTCTGAGTAAAGAGTGACGGAAGATGAACAGAGCTGGATGCAAATGAAGAGAGGTCGAGCCATTTAATACATGGTAATTAGACTCCACGGTGGCATTGAGGGTGACCTTTTCGTCTCTGGCCATGAGTTGTATCTGGACAGAATGGAGCCCTTTCTGTGTTAAGTGAAGTCCAGCGAAGAGACAGTAAGTTGATGCCATGACCCAGGGAGGAAATTATTCATTATGTCAAGCATACACTCTTTTAACTTCCTTATTTATTTATTTTGTCACACACAGCTTTGGTAATTGCATTTTGCTCTCGGGGAAAATGTTGCCAATTCAATCTCTCCCTTGTTTTTGAAGTTTGTTTGGCACATATATTAATAAATTGAACACGTATTTCTGATTTTACAGACCCTCTCATCCAAATGCATTAGCCATTTTGGAGATAAAACCAATTTCAAAGCTGCTGATGCCGATGGATTTGTCTAACAGATATCTTCCTGTTTGTATCATTTCCTCCCCTTGCTCAAAGTGCTGAATCTATTATTATTATTTGTTATTATTATTTTTATGTTTGGGTGTGATTGCTGCAGTTAGCCTGCCAGGAGTAATAGTGTAACAAGTGTAACATTAGCGACTCTGTCCTGCTTATTGTTGGATTTGAGGTTTACACTCCAGCCAAACTCGTTATTCGAGGTAGCGTTGCGTTCGGCAAACACATTTTGTTTGTTCCTATTTGTAATGTTAAAATGTTAAAAGTGAAAGCATGCTGTTTTGAAAGTACAAACAATAAAGCATAGCCTCTGTCTTTTATAGTCAAGTATGTAGGCTAAGCAGTCAAACAGGGTTATGTTAGTATTAATATATGTTAATATTAGTAGCTTCCACTGTAATATAGAAACAGTACTGTTTCTTTTTTTGAATGTCTTCATCATCAGCAGGCCTGTAACTATTTTTACATAATCGTGGTTTCTTTGTTTAACTGCAATTAATTACATAACATTAGCTAAGGTCCTAAGGGCTAAGCCCGTTGATAATTATAGTTAATAATAATAATAGTTAATTTTGTTTAGATATACCAAATTGTAATTCTAGAACTAATTATTAGTTGAGCTAGAGCGATGTTAGTTGTTGGCACTTGACCCTCCCTATACAAGTTCATAGCAACAAAAATGACAGGGGACGGGGGGGGGGATACGGCTGGAAAAAATGTTTTATGATAATAAGGAGGCTTAGTTTACTTCATAGGCTGTGTACTTGTGTTATTACATTATCTGGGTCACATAACAGTGATATAACCAAAAGGGGTATCCTGGAATTCATTCAAAACTTTTATTTGTTTAAAAAAAGTAATGCATAAATACATATTTTTAAATATGACAGAGACAATTATACTGTAAATCGCAATTAAGTGTACACCAAAATTTGGAATTGTTAATAGCTCTAATTAGCAGCTGGTGAGGATGCTGACTTTAGCCTCAGTCTTTTAGCATATCACGCATGTAGCCATCAAGTTCACATTTGCAGTAAAGCACCTTATTACAGTACAGGGTTTCCGTGTTAAAATAAGTGAGCTCTAACAATACTAAGTTATGGGGCCTTGCTTGAATGGTTAATTTTAATGTAAAAAAGCTATGAAAACTCTTAATGTTTAACAGGTTTCTAGGGAGTTGTTTTATAATATAACAAATACGCTCTTTAAATATTCTACTTCCCAACTGTGGAACAGATTGCTTTAACACTTTGGTGTGGACCACACTACATATTGCATTAAGCAGCAGCCATCAGAATCCTATTTTCACCTGAAGCCTGGTCCACTTTTCAAGGCCCCAGCCAAGTTCAAAGTCTGTTTCAATTGAGAACCATTTCAAGTCCAGTCATTGAACATCAGGAAAATGCCTTCTCTAAAACATTTGCATAGCATTTTAAACTAAAAAGTATGCTGCCATGACTTAACACATGCACTGACCACAAATGAAATGAAATGAAAATCCTCCCAGAGTGGATTTCTTTCCCAATGCTGAGTGAACAGTCTTACCTTGAACTCCAAAGCCCTTGTACGGAATAATTGCTGAGACATGCATTCATTTTTTTTTTGTACGATCGATAAAGATGAGGGAAAGAATGAGGGTGAAAATTAGGACTAAAGAGGACAAAATGGAGGGAGGCTGCAGAATAAGAGAAGAGAGACTAAATCGTGATAGAGGAGGAGGAGAAGGATGAGTAAACCTACAGAAGACCACACAAAGTCATGCCAACCCATACACACACTACCAACACACGCAAGCACAGGGATCCACAGCTGTGGCCATTTATTATGGTTTGTTGAAAACTAATGCTCACTGTGAATCCGACCCGATCACACCTACTTCAGTGGATACAGTAGCTGCAGCAGCTTTAGATACAGCATCGTGTGTGTGTTCTGCATCCATGTGCTTCCATGTGCACACATGCGTTCATACATGCAATGTGATGTGTACATGTATGGGTGGCCAAGGGTGTCTGTGTGTGTGTGTGTGTGTGTGTGTGTGTGTGTGTGGGGTGAGGTCAGTCAGAGTGCAGTATGAAAAGTGTGTCATCAAGGAGGAGGTACTTTGGTCCCCCCTGACTGGTCTTTTCAGTCAAGTGAAACACCAGCACTGTTGACGAAATAACTGAAGCAGACGTTCTCTCTCTATCTCAATGACAAACTTTTCTCTGCGCACACACACACACACACACACACACACACACACACACACACACACACACACACACTGTCACAAGCAGTCACACCATATCGCAGTGTTTCACACATGCTCACTCAAGCAGCAAAAGTACATACTCAGAATCGCAGCCACAATTGCGCAGAGTTTTGTAGATACAAACAAAGTCGTACACAGACGAGCACGGAATTGCATTGTTGTCCCGAAGAGTCACACATTCTCAGACTCTCACGGCCAGATGTACGTACATTTGCGAAAGTAGCGTTATCAGCGCCATGGCCAACCCGCAGAAAGCGCACGCTGTGATACTTCAGCTTACGTTGTATTTACCAAACCTGCAGTTCATCGGGTAATCAGGGCCTTTCTCCGCCCACTATACCATTGAATATACCATTCATACATAATTGAATGGGTGATAGCAAAGAAATCCTGCTTGATGCGTGTTATTTCGGCATTAGTGATGGGGAAATGTATGTATTGACTAGTGCGCTGTAGCAAAGCGTTAAGTACTGGTGCTATGATACGGCTGAGTGCAGACTGCGATATTCCCACTGCTGATGCTATGACTGTTTGAAATGATCCTGATACCAAAATATTTGTAATGTAGCGAGGAGTTTAACAACTGCTGGAATGGAATGTGAACGCTGAGTCGGAGAGTCTGTCATCTTTGATTTCTTCCAGTAGCCTAACTGTAATATCGCATGGCTGCTTAATCTGTAACGCTTAATGATTTCGTGTTCACTTAACTGAAAAAGTGTTATCCTTGTGGCAAAAATATTTTCAGCTCGTCTCATTGGCCTATGTCTTCGTCTTGCTCGGATCACTGCTGCCATTTCAACAGGAGGCATATGTGAGGAAACCCGCTTCCAGGTTTACACCTGCTTTTAAGAGGCGGAGAATTTTCACCGCCTCTACAATACATAATTAGGCGCACTTTACGCTTCCCCTCCCATCTCTTTATGGGAAACTCCCACTTTCCCCTTGACGCACCCATGAATGCATATGCATGACACGGAAAAGCCAGACTGATCTCACAAAGTGGCTTATGTACAGGTGCTGGTCATATAATTAGAATATCATGAAAAAGTTGATTTATTTCAGTAATTCTATTCAAAAAGTGAAACTTGTATAATGTATATATTCATTCCACACAGACTGATATATATGAATATTGTGACAAGGTTGAATATTGAAGACACCTGGTGCCACACTCTAATCAGCTAATTAACTCAAAACACCTGCAAAGGCCTTTAAATGGTCTCTCAGTCTAGTTCTGGAGGCTACACAATCATGGGGAAGACTGCTGGTTTGACAGCTGTCCAAAAGACGACCATTGACACCTTGCACAAGGAGGGCAAGACACAAAAGTTCATTGCTAAAGAGGCTGGCTGTTCACAGAGCTCTGTGTCCAAGCACATTAATAGAGAGGCCAAGGGAAGGAAAAGATGTGGTAGAAAAAAGTGTACAAGCAATAGGGATAACCGCACCCTGGAGAGGATTGTGAAACAAAACCCATTCAAAAATGTGGGGGATTCACAAAGAGTGGACTGCAGCTGGAGTCAGTGCTTCAAGAATCACCACGCACAGACGTATGCAAGACATGGGTTTCAGCAGCTCAAGCCACTCCTGAACAAGACACAGCGTCAGAAGCGTCTCGCCTGGGCTAAAGACAAAAAGGACTGGACTGCTGCTGAGTGGTCCAAAGTTATGTTCTCTGATGAAAGTAAATTTTGCATTTCCTTTGGAAATCAAGGTCCCAGAGTCTGGAGGAAGAGAGGAGAGGCACAGAATCCACGTTGCTTGATGTCCAGTGTAAAGTTTCCACAGTCAGTGATGGTTTGGGGTGCCATGTCATCTGCTGGTGTTGGTCCACTGTGTTTTCTGAGGTCCAGGGTCAACGCAGGACCAGGAAGTTTTAGAGAACTTCATGCTTCCTGCTGCTGACCAACTTTATGGAGATGCAGATTTCATTTTCCAACAGGACTTGGCACCTGCACACAGTGCCAAAGCTACCAGTACCCGGTTTAAGGACCATGGTATCCCTGTTCTTAATTGACCAGCAACCTCGCCTGACCTTAACCTTATAGAAAATCGATGGGGTATTGTGAAGAGGATGATGCGATGCGCCAGACCCAACAATGCAGAAGAGCTGAAGGCCACTATCAGCAGTGCCACAGACTGATCGATTCCATGCCACGCTGCATTGCTGCCATAATTCAGGCAAGAGGAGCCCCAACTAAGTATTGAGTGCTGTACATGCTCATACTTTTCATGTTCATACTTTTCAGTTGGCCAATATTTCTAAAAATCCTATTTTTGTATTGGTCTTCAGTAATATTCTAATTTTCTGAGATACTGAATTTGGGGTTTTCATTAGTTGTCAGTTCTAATCATCAAAAGTAAAAGAAATAAACACTTGAAATATATCAGTCTGTGTGGAATGAATGTATACATATACATGTTTCACTTTTTGAATGGAATTACTGAAATAAATCAACTTTTTCATGATATTCTAATTATATGACCAGCACCTGTATGACACGCCAATTCGTATGCCGTTTTTGCGTGTTATCAAGGCGCATAATCGTTTTTTTTAGCATGTTTATCAACACCGTTTGGCCTCCATTGACCTACATTACATGTGAATTATCGCCGTAGCGAGTAGTATGAAAGGACAGAGGTTGGTTGGGGTGGCGGATGGGTTCAGCCGGGTTCGCGTCCCGCGTGTGGCGTTTGTCAACCGTTTTTGACGAACGTGTGACATTGTTCTCGCGATAGCACGGCACGTTCTCGCGATAACACGGCACGTGGTGTGTATGTTTACATCTGCTGTATACAGGGTAGACATACACGTGGATTGCTCAAAATGCGTACAGATAACACGCCATTTGGGTTTAGGAAAGTGTCGTGTATGTTTATGCAAAGTCATGATGCCATGTTGGAAAAGCACAATTTGCCATTTTCAGTTCCCGCGACAGGCAGTCTGCGCTTTTACCTCAGTGCGGCCTGTTTGTACATACCTCGCCATGCTTTTACATGTACGTTGTGAAACAAATACGCCTGAAGTGGGCGCAAAAGCGTTAGTACATCTGGCCCTGATACTTCTGTCTTCCACATCCTAAGGTTTACTTTTGCAAATAGTTCAATTAATTTTGAGTTAAAAAAAAAACACCTCTGGTGCATGTTTCCTTTTCTTGTCACATAGAATGGTCACATTTGAGACGGCTATGCTCTGGATGGTAGATACGACTGTATGTAATTAATGTAAATACAGGAAGCTACATCTGGCCCTCAGTCTCTCACAGCTATCTCGGATAATATTTTTTTCCAATATTCATGTGCATACACTTGAGGGCAAATGTCCAGAGGGAAAATGAGCTTATGCAAATGCATAAAAAACACACTGAGCTTAATCTCAACTACAAACACACTGTGCGGGTCCGTAAACAGCATTTGTCAATAATAGAAAACGTTTACAAAGCAACCATGTTACAGATTGGTCTCTATTGGTATTGTATTTGTCGTAAACAACCTGCAAAATTATTTCATATGTCAGAAGTAGCCTCAAAAAGCATAACCAACATTGTGTGCCAAACACAAACAGCCACATCAGTGCTAAAATGATCGGTCGACAGACATTTAATCGACAAAGATTCATCAATTTTGGATTGGATTTGGACTGTTGGTGGGACAAAACGAGCAATTTGAAGCCACCATCTTGAGACACTCTTTTGTGATTGGGAAATTGCTAACTGTACACAGCTACATACACATAATCACACATCATCAAAGGTATCTCATTAACAAGGTAAATCTTTCACTTCAGGCCAAATTTCAACATTTTCTGCCTTCGTCCAATGTTTCCTGGCTGCTCTCCCACTTTGAATAGATAATTATTATAATAATAATAATAATAATACACTTTATTTATATGGCACATTACATACAAGAAAAGCAGCACAAAATGTTTTACAATAAGGGGAAAAAGACAGAATGAACATAAAAACGGGGATAGAATGCCATAATGAATGAAACCTATGATACAAATAAGAGGATACAGAATGCATAACATAACATGGAAAATAAAACCCACTGAATAATAACAAAAATTAAGTTAAAAAGATAGTTCCCATATTTGCAGCATACACACATCCGTACACACTGCAGCAGCATAAAAAGGTCTCTATTCTAGATGATATCCCAACACTCTTTTCTGTCATTTCTTAGACTAAATGATTAAGTGATTCAAGTATTTATTTAGAAAAATGAAAAACAGGAATTCAAATCCACTCAATCCACTCATTAAATCCAGTCGTAGGAGAGTCTCCTGTATGACATACAGGAGGTATTGGAGGGCACATGTGTACTAGTCCTATTTCTGGATTCTCCTTGAGTATAATAATAGTACGCTGCAGACCTGATGAGGAGGAACAGAGATCACGTGTTAAAAATGACGATGAAAAGTGTTACTTTTCCCTCCGACCCCCCCCTATACAGCGACACACAGCAGCACCAAGGGCTACTGTAGCATTACATGCGTTATGCTTCCTGTGCACGTGTGGATAGAGAGAGCACTGGGAGACAGGAAATAAAAAGAGTATGAGAGAGTGAGAGTTTGGAGTAAGCGAGACTTTAGTTTCTCCCCAGCTCTTAAGAGTTTCCCTGGTGAGTTGGCTGGCAGCTTGTTTGCTGGCATAGCAGCAGCAGCAGCAGCAGCAGGAGGAGCAGCAGCAGCAGTCGGAGGTAGATAGATTGCGATAAGCCCCTTCAGAAGCAGACAATAGACGCTATAATGCTGTTGGAATTAACGACTGGCATTCCATCGTTTCTCATCTGATTAAGACCCAGTGACAATCTTCTTGCTACAGTCTCTAGTTGTCACCAGCTATGACTAATGAACTGTGATATCCTTCTCCTCTTTCGCTCTTTCTCCGTGTCTCACCCTCTCTTCTCTTCACGCTCTATTGATTATTGAAATACTCTCCGATCCCTTCCATTCTTAACACGCCTTCGCAGCTTCTCTCTCTCTCTCTCTCTCTCTCTCTCTCTCTCTCTCTCTCCCCCCCCCCCTCCCTCCCTCTTTGCTCCTTTTTTTATTTGCCCGTCTGCCGCGCTGGCTCTCCTCCCTCCGCTGTCCTTTATCTTGTACCGTTCATTTGGCTAATTTGATATTTGGAGTTGATAGGGCTCTGAATAGAGGCCTTGTGTTTTCTCATACATTTGTCTCCATCTCCCAAGCTCTCATTTCTCTCTCCTTCCCTCTCTCCCTCTTTCTCTTCCCCCTTCCTCTCTTTTTCAGAGCAGCGATAATGAAATCAGGCTCCAGCCCTTCATCTATATTAGCAGCATTTACGGGTCTAAGAGAGACTAACAGGCTGCTAATTCTCTGCCTCTGATTCGTTAAACTGACAGTTATGTTGCTGCCTGCTTTCTCCTCCTCAAAGGTTGCCCGCAGACGCTTCTGTCACTGAACGGAATTGAAAGCTATCACCATAATGGCTTGTTTGATCAGATTTGAAAATTTGTTTAGAGGTCGGTACAGGGATTACAGAAATATGCCTCTAAAAAGCCATTTCAAAGAAATTAAATCTGCTACACAGAAAGTTCATGTTTTTATTTTTTCCTTCTGACAAGTTCTCCTAATGCTTTTCACAGTTTTTGTACCTCTCTGATTCGTCTCACCTTTAGGGTCTGCTAAAATATTCACACACTCAAACTCACACCCCCCTCCCCCATCCCTGAAAATACGCTCATGTGTTGGAGGGAGAAGGGAATCTTCCTCTTCTGTGATGCTGACAGATATGAGCGGTGGCATCTCTTTTTCCTTTTCCATTTGAGCTGTGGCGTCGCAAGGCTCACAGCACTTCTAGTGAATAATGTACACATGCACAGTCACATGCACAAGCCACATGAGTTTGCAAAAACCCACACGTTGACTTCCATTAACTACCACATATCATGCCGCTTATCACTCAGTGTGCATACAGGTGTTCCATTAACCTTGCAGGCTGACGGTGTCTCTAGGTAGCTTCATTACCTTCAGCATGATTAGCTCTGGACTAGACTGTTGCTTTGAACACACACACACACACACACACACACACACACACACACACACACCCACCTACTTCCCTCCCTCCCTGGCCCCCATTGTCAGAGGGCACCCGCAATGTAGTCATGCCTTTCACCATAGATAAGTGGCTGTGTGAGGGAATGAGAAGTTGTGTGTGGGACGCCGCCCCCTGCATCCATGCATTAATGAAGAGATGCAGTACCAGGTGCCCTCTGTAAGAAAGAGACAGTGAGGGAAGCCATTATTGGAGGAAGGGTCGGTAATACGGTTTGGCATTTTAGCGGCCTCCTTTTCCTAAAGGCGCTTTGGTCTCGCTGGGATTATCCTGCCGGCACGCTGTGTCACGGTCGTTAAACTGCACTCTGCCGGGGGGAAAGGGCGTGCTGAGAGGGGGACAGAGGTTGCAAGGTGAAAGTGTCAGGAGAGAGTGGAAAATGTTCTCAAAAAATGCCCGGAGGTATGCAACCTTTATCAAAATGAAGGGGCCTGAGGGAGCCCATGAAATGGCAACCCCCTAACCCTTCAGAGGGAGCGAGGCGTAGAGGGGTGGAAATGGTGAACAAATGTCAGCAGAATCAGCTTTATCGGCCAGGTTTGCGTAGACAAACAAGGAATTTGACTCCGGTAATCTTTGCTCTCAAAGTACAACACTTAACATATTAAGAATAAGCATCAATGGAAGAATACAAAAAAAGAAAGGAAAAGATGCTAAATGTCTTGTACAATTAATGGATCTTCATTACAGATTAAACATTGAACTGTGCATACCCACACATTCGGAAGATTGCATATCTTTACAATCCAGATATTTCCATCCGCGCTCGTTGTCATCTTTTAAATTGAACTTTACAGGGCAATTAAAAAATGGCTCCAAAGAAAGCACTTTGCCCTACTTGAATGTTCTGGAGGGACTACTTCAGGAAGTGTTCCACTCTCCTCTGATGAAAAATGTCTGTAGAAATGTATAAAACCACACTCCCTCCAGAGAGCGGTTTGGCATTTTTGTTTTACTAACGTCCCCGCCAGCCCTGCTTTTACAATACCTGTAAATTATTGCTCTGCTCTGAAGCTCCCCCCTCGCCACTTTTTTCCCCCCTCTGTCTCATCCCTCTTTTGTTTCCTTAACTTTTTTCCTTTAGACCTCCCACATAAATCACATATCTGCTTTGCAGCAGTCTTAACATTTAGCTCCACAGTATACAACCACACGAGCAGTGGGTGTATCATTTAATCTACGCGTTATGTTTTTTTTACTGCTGCTGCTGTCATAGCCGAGGTCTCAGTCCATCCATACATAGTGTATGAATTCATATTGGCCCATGTTTTATTTTGCCTGCTGTATACAAACATACTCACTCCCTTCCATTTCTGGCTCATCTGCTTTTCCACCGCTCCGAATGAACCTAGGGCTGACCCTCACAGCATATCAAATTCTACATTTCACAGCTTTTTTTCCACTGAAATTGCTGAGCACGGGGAATATTATCCACATATTTATTCCTCTCTGGATGCAGGCTTCTTTCTGAATTTGTTCTCTACATGCACAGTTGTGTTTGTTGCCACCGGAGGTCAAAAGGCCGCGGAACTGTCCCTGTCTGCTTTGCACGTGTTCCATTAGCATCGATATCCCATTCTACGTGAAAAGTGCAGTTAATACCAGGCGAGTAGCTCAGCTTGTTTTATTTATGAACATGTGCCCGTGGAGACATCCATTATCTTCAGTTTTTACAAAGCCCCAGTGTAGGAACTGGTAGGGGAGTATTTCACTGTGAGCCCATCTGATTTAAGCACATTTCTTTATACAGGACCCAGGGGCATTGTGGATTACACCAGAGCTATACCATAGCTCATATTTCAGCGTAGGAATATGAAAAAGCATGGTTTAACAATTCAGTTTTTGCATTGGTAATGAGAAGCAGCTGATGCCAATCGGATGATAAGCTGTCTAATTTGATGCAGATGCAACGAAGGCAAAGTGGTTAGTGTTGGCCATGTGTCACAGGTTTGTCACATGCTTGGACTTAACACAGATCATTAGACCTACATTTCATTAAAATGTGTGATGTGATATTCGAGCAACATAAAAATGCCTTTAAAGAAGGACGCAGATGGAGGGAGAGTGAGACGCCTCATTTGCATCGGTAGTGATGTGCAGCTCTTTGTGGTCAGCTTATTAAGATCAATTTGAGGGAATTGATTGTCACAGGGTTTGAGGACACCACATCAACTAATTTAACTAACAAGCTTCCTGTATTTACATTCATTACATAGAGTCGTATAGGCCTGCACGATTCGGGGAAAAATATGAATTACGATTTTTTTTTAGCTTAGAATTGATATCACGATTCTCTGCCACGATTTTTTTCTCACGAAGTGTAATGTTTATTGCACACATGAACCATGACAAAACAAAACAAATTGGCGGTACCAAACTGATTTTTTGTTGTTGTTGTTGTTGGCACCTGTGGCACATTGCGCATCACCACAAGTAATAGAGGCTTCAACGAATAAAGAAAACACAGTACATACTGGCCATTTAAGTACAGTAGGCTACCAGTAATAGTGACATATAACACATTGAACTAAATATGACCCTGATACAGGCTCTATCCGAACTCCTTGAACATGTCTTAACATAATGAAAACATGTCAATGTCAAATGCTTTCAATAAATTAATTGAAGGAGAAAAAATAAATAAAAATCAAAGTCATTTAAAAATTAAATCGGGAACATGGGTGAATCGAGATCGCGATTTCATAACGATTTATCGTGCAGGCCTACAGTCGTATCTACCATCCAGAGCATAGCCGTCTCAAATGTGACCAGTGTATTTTTTTCATTTAAAATGATTTTAACTATTTGCAAAGGTAAACTCAGGATGTGGAAGACAGAAGATGACTGAAAGGTACAGTATGTGTAAATGTTGTAGGCTGCAGAAATGCAGAGATAGAATCACAGAATGGTGGGAGCCACCTCTGACTACATTCTTTTGAAAAACCAAACAGGATCTGGCATTGCCAAGATATACAGTAGGTGGAGTGGTGGAGGGATCACATGCTTCATAACAACAAAGGTATGCAGAGAATCAAGCGCCCAGTATTCATTATACTGAAGCCAAGGAACTAGTTTTGCTTGTTCATTTCACAACAACAAAATGCTGTAGTGTATGTGTAACCACAGTACACGTCGATGTGTCCATCTTTAGGGAACCATCTTTTTCCTCATCTGCCATCGTTCAGCTGGACTGTGCTTTTGTTTTGCGGTGAATCTTGTCTCATCCGCCAGATTAGAGCGAGTTAACGTGCAAGAGTGGAGCCAGAGAGACACAATGACACTATGACAGCATAATTGTTCAAACTAATTAGCTGTGGAACTGAAATGTTAGTGTATTATATAGCAAATGTTGTTATGATGTTATCTTCTTTTTTTCTTTCACTGTCAGAAAAGGGAAAAGAAACATGCCCATTACCCAGCACAAGGTGATGTCTTCGTACTGCTTGTTTTGTCCAAATAACAGTAGACTTTGTTTCCATATATGACAACAGAAATCAAATTATTTTCATTTGGTATTCTTGCTTGTAAGATGACTGAACTTATTATTTCTTTGTCAAAATAGTGTTGGCAATTAATTTCTGTCATTTAACTACTTGATTAAATGACTGACGGAACCCAATGGAATTTTTATAGTTTTCTGCGGTGAATGAAAATCTGTGAAATTTAGCAGACTGTTTTCTGCTTTGGGTGGAGATGTGTTAACATTCTGAGTTTTATTTTTAGTTTTTACATTTGTTTAAAATCGGAGGAATTTTTTCTGGAAATTTGGGTCCGCAGATTTCGTGTGGCCCTGCTGATTATCTCAGCTCTTAGTTTGATGGAGAGCAGACTATTAATGTAAAGCTCAGACATATTTAATCCAAAGAGGGAGTTACTTTTTGTGTGGTGGGATAACTGAGTTTAGCCTGCAAGTTAGTAACACATTCAGCCTACAGTAACACAGGCCATTCCATCTGTTTCTCCAGACGGTCATTACTCATTTCATTGATTCAGCTGATATCGTGACTGTCCAGTGTTAAAACGAGTTTATGATTATTAGTAAAATGATGATCAGTCTACCTGTATCTTGCACCCTACCTCGAATCGACCTACCTTTTGACAGTTGTCCACTTGTGCATTGACGCTATATGTCACTGGGTTTCATCACAGGCCAGTCGGGCACTTCCATTTAGCTCATACATTTATCTCCGTTTGCCCATCCATTAATCTCCCTTTACTGTAACCCATCCAGCTACTGGCTAGCCAAAGCAGATGAGACGCCCCATTACTTATTTAGCACCACTTTAAAGGGGACCCAAGTCAATTGAGAAGGCGCTCTCGTTTACGGTAACATCATTTGCTGACCGGCCTCAAACACAGCTACTGAAGATGAGATTGAGCGAGATGGAATCAAGTCAATAAAAGACATGGAGGATGATGTGGCCTGCGGTCAGATAGTTAAGTGAAGGTCAACCTGTCAGGGCATTGTGCAATCTGGTGGCTCTCTGGACGGTAACAGGGGGAAAGATTCGAGACTCCAATGTGGAAAAGTTGCCTGGCCTTCAATATCCCCTAAATCGAGGGGACCAGAAGAGGAGAGGGACAGTTTTTACCCCTGTAATGGAATTTTTTCTTATATTATAGTGGATTCTTGTCCTGAGGAGGGCAGGTTTTGATGCATTGAGAGCTCATGAGAAAGGACAAACGATGTGTGTGTGAGAGAGAGAGAGAGAGAGAGAGAGAGAGAGACTAGCCAGGCTTTTCTCTTTGATTGTGTGTGTTTCTGGATAGGCCAGCATGGGCACTTTACCCAACCTAATCATGATTCACCTCTTCTATCTGAGTGCAGACCCAACTGTCTAGGCCTATACATCACAGCTCCCCCAACACACACACACACACACACACACATCCATGACTCCCCCACTTTCTGTCTTCTCTTTGACCCTTCTTCCACGCTATATATTGCTGTGTTTCACCCTCTGACACTCAGGCAACATATTAAAAAGAGGGATAGTTGCTGCTCTCTGTTATTGCCAGGAAAGTGATATACCATGTGTCCACATTCTCACCTTATTGATTAAAGAACAATGTGTTACACCTTTTCTCATCTCCCTCGGCTTTCTCATTTTCCCTCACTGTCATTGCCTTTCCTCCTCTTGTTCGCCTCCTCTCCTTTCTCTCCTGCTTTTATCTCTCACTTCACTTCCGCTATCTCTGATGTTGCCCAACAACCTCCACCACTCCCACGACACTCTCTCTCTCTCTCTCTCTCTCTCTCTCTCTCTCTCTCTCTCTCTCTCTCTCATATATCTATGTTGGCCCTAGACTAGTGGCTAATTGTGTGTGAGAGTACAGCTGAGGCATGGGTAAGGCAGAGAGAGGAAGGGAACAGGAGTGTGAAAATAAGAGAGACAGAGAGGGCAAGAAAGGAAAAATATTTTACCACTGTAATGCTATCTACTGTAGCTCAAAAGCACAATTCATTCATTAAAATAATCACAAGCAAAAAGATGGAGGTGAGACAGGTTTGTGGTGTATTAATATCATTTGTATAATAATAATAATTAGTGCTGTCAAACGATTAAAATATTTAATCGCATTAATGTCATAGTTAACTCGCAATTAATCACAATTAATCACACATTTTTATCTATTCTAAATGTCCCTTGATTTCTTTTTGTCCCATTATTTTTGTCATTGACATTTGTCATTTTAATGCTCTTATCAACATGGAAAAGGCCTACATGCAGTAGTTTTTCAATTATTTACTCTATAAAATGTAAAGGAAAAAAAAGGCTCACTTGGTCTGTCCAACAGTCAATATCTCCAAGATAATGAATTTGCAGTTGTTATAGTTATAAAACTGCCAATAGCAGCGAATCTTTACATTTGAGGGACATCAGCATGTTAGCATTTTCATTGTTAGCATATTAGCAAACTAATGAAAGCAAATAGTGTTTTATGACCAAATATGGGCTAGACTAATGACAGTCCTATTAGCCTTAACTCTTCTTTAAGTTTAGTGCTAATTAGCAAATATTATCATGCTAGCACGCTAAACTAAGATGATGAACATGGTAAATATTATGCTAATCTATTATTTCAAAGCACCACTGTGGCTAATACAGCTTCACAGAGCTGCTAGCGTGGCTGTAGACGCTGTCATGTCGCTTATTAAATTACTTTTGTGATTAATTGCTTATCAAAATCAGTACATTTTCTGCCCATTGACTAATCGATGAACGGTTGCAGCGCTGGTCACATTTGACCCCATCCAGACTTCTGTCACCGATTGTCAAAGTCACGTCAGCATCTGTAGCTGCTAACACATCACTGCCAATCCAAATAATTAGTTATGCATAATTACATTACATCAAATAACTACCAAATACATTTCTCTCTAACCTGCCTACTCGGGATCTCCTTCTCTTATTATTTTTTTCACTTTACGTCACTTTTTTTCTAGTCGAGTAGAAAGTAAACATTCATAAATGTAATTTTAACCACGTTAGCAAGTTTCCATCCCTAATAGAGGCCTAAATCGGGGCAGTGTCCGACCTTCATCCAACCAGTTGGGTGGGAGGAGGGCCGGAAATCCATGTTGAATGACGCACATCGACCCTTTCCTATTTAATTCACTCTGTCAATGTGACAGGGATATAAAACTATACTGTGACAGAACACATTCCCCCTGTCGGTACCTCTCCTACAATTTAGTGTATGCCTCATTCTCCTTATCATTACCTCTCTTTCCTCCCTTTTTTTCTTTTTGGTCATTTCAATGGCTTCTCTATTTGTTCATTCCACTTGCCCAGGCTGTCTCCCGGGCCATTACTCTATACCGCTCCAACCGCTCCCCTGGGCCAGACCGGGCTGCAGCGCCACTCACTGTGCGCTCTGAAAGGCCACTGTGTTCATACAGATATGAAATGACGGACAGAGATGGAGAATGGCTTTTAGAGAAAGCACCCAGAGACATGAGATAAGTAGAGAGAAAGAGAAGGATCTGATGAGAAATAAAAAATGCACTCGCCCCGGCTTCTCTCTTCATGTCATATAAGGCAGAAGTGACGGAATCATGTATTTGAGAGAGCGAGATGATGTTGCCCAGAACAACTGCACTGAGGTTACCGTGGCGTCTGCCCTTTTGAAAAGGTTGAGATTTGAGGAGATTAATATGCCGTTGGATCACACTGGGGGATTTCTGGCTCGCCTGGAGCTGGCCTGGACACGCAGCAGCCATCGGTGGTGACGGGGGACTCAGATGGCCTGGCCTAATCAGGGAGAGAGAGCTGCCCTGGGTGTACGTTTTGTATGTGTGTGTGTGTGTATGTGTACCTGAGTTTGCAAACGTGTGAGGGAATTTGTGCGTGTGTAGTCCCATAAATGCATGTATGTGTGCACTGATACTTGTGTGTCTCTGTTGTGTAAGAAAAAGATGCAGCAAATTGGCAGTAAAGACGACTCAGGGCTATGTCATTAACCACGATAATAAGTATTGGAGCTGACTGAGTTGGGAATTTGGTGTGCAGTACATCTGAACTCTGTTTTGCTTTAGCTTTGATGTAATAGACTCTCTAAGAAAGAAACATCCGTCTTTGATTTATTAGATATTTCATTGTAGTGTACCTTTTTGACTTAAATCTGTAAAAGGCCCCGTTTATCCAACTACGTACACAAAAACTCACTTATCCGTAACTGTCTCTGATCAGTATTCCTCTGTATGTTTTCAAATTATTATATTCAAATTTCTATAACAGTTTTAGTTAAGTGAGTGCCATCACTGAGGGGAAAAAACATAAGAACTTACAACAGTCAATACCGCTTTTAAATCCAATGAATTTGTGTTTAATTTCATGCGTTACAAATCGGCATTATTGTCTTTGAAATGCCGTTCTGTAAGTGTCAGTCTGTCCATTTGTTATGAGCAATTTATTTTATGTTAATGCAGTTTGAAGATTGACTTGAATGTGCTTCTCCCTCAACATATTCTCTGAGGGAGCTGAATGGTACAGCCAGGTTGCTACTGTTGTCTAGGGTGTCAAAATTAAGGGCATTCCGCTTTGAGTGACAGGTGGCAAGCATAGACTCTAGGCTTCATTCAGCCCCAGCTCCATCCACGCTCCAACCCCCCCCCCCCCCCCCCCAGATTAGCTGACGTCAGCCACTGCCAAGATGGAGACGGCCAGAGTCACTGGGACCCACCCACTTTTAGCTTCATATTGGCTCTTCAGACATCTATTGTGACGTCACGAGACTATTGGCGCTTACCCACTGCTAGTACAAGCTCTACTCTACTCAGCTCGACTCAACTCAGGCGTGGTGCCCCGTCCTTCATTTTACATTGCAGATTTAGTACCGCCTCATGCCTGAGGCGAGCGTGGCTGGTCGTCATAGCGACGCCGCAGGAAACTGCCGTGACCTAACGCGACACACACACACACACACACAGAACGTCAAAGGTGTGTTGTTTTTGTCTCTCTGCATGTGGCTTTTGCCAGAGCCAGAAAAAAAATGTAGTTTCAAAAGAAGCTGGAGGCGGCAAAAAAAAAAACAGCGCTGGCTGAACTATTTAAAAATGGCCGGTTTGTTCAGGACACCCCGTCTGTCGCTAGCAATAGAGCTCAACAGTCCCGCCCCCTCCTCTGAGAGACCTTGGAAGTAAATTTCTCATTCATTTCTCCCATTGACGTCTGGAAAAATCCATATATAAAGAGTTTTAGACCATGCCTTAGGCTAACCAGTTGGTACGTGACTCATAAGCATACAACATATCATTTCGAAAATCCCAAAAAAGTCAAAGGTACAAGACTGTGTACATATCGTCATCTCAGAGCGAAGGAACTACTCCTCCCATAAACCACCGCGCACCACTGAACAAAGTGAGCTAACGTTAGTTTAGCTAACAGCTAATTCGGCTAACCGCTAGCTGAGACAGCATGTAATAACTTTAAAAGACCCTCAAAATAAAACCTGAAAATAATGTTAACATATATAACGGCTGTTCCGTCAGGTGTTAAGTTTGAGTTAACGTTATTTTAGACTGAATCAAGCTGTCAAAGCCGAATTAGCCGAACTAGCTGTTAGCTCAACTAACGTTAGCTTCCCGGCAGAGGCTAACGTCAGAAGCGTGGAACAGATCGTGATTCGTGCAGTGTCGTAAATCCTCGTAACGGATCGTGCAGGCAGCACAGATTGGGTACTGATGCCCCCCCTCTCACCAGCATGAGTTCCACCAATCAGAGGCATCACTGTGGGATTGGGGGATTGTTCAGGACTGTGGGTAATGAAGTTCCTCAGCTCGCTTGGAACCTCGACGGAGGTGATACTAAAAAAAAAGTACCTGTTAACCGGTACCAGGGACTTTTTTTCATAATGGAAAACCAAAAAAGGCGAGTAGACTCGAGGCGAGTCGAGCAGGTACCATGTAATGGAAAAACGCCATATGTCTATATTTTATACAGCCTATGAGTATGACTTAGGGAAGTTGCAGTACAAAACGTCTTGCTCAGTAGTGGTTGAAGGCAGATGTTATGTTTTCCTCAGACAGTCTGGGGATCAAACCGGCGAGCTTTCCAGTCATTAGCACACTTTCTCTTCACTACTTTTCCTGCTGTCAGGAACCAAAGCTTAAAATTCTAATAACGGAAATGTTGGCTATATAAGCTGTCATTTTCTACTAGTTTCCTCTGAAATGTAAACTTAACAAGAATATTGAATGAAGGCATTTAACAATTTCTGCTAAGGAACAGGGAGCCTTGGGTGCTGGTGGGATTTTGTTCTTTGATAAATCGCCTTTTAGTGCAAGAATATTAGATGGTGCTTCACATAAATGCTTAAAGTATGTAACTTTTTATTTTCATACAGTATACTTTATTCAGCCTCTACAGTAGATGGAAATTCTCCCCCTGGCCTGTGGTTGGTGTGCAGGGTCATCCAGCAGGACTGGGGCCTCTAAAGCAGGTAGGGGTTAAAAATCCTACTCAAGGGCTCTTGGAGCACTACGTGTACACAAGGGGATCAAACTACAGGCCCTCCAGTCTCAGGATGACCTCTGTAACTGCTTGGCCGTGCAAAAGTCAGAAAATGTGCGCTCATGTAAGGGAGGGATAGACCTAAATGTAGAACCTTTGTTGCTTCGAGGGGGGGGGGGGGGCTGGGGTCAAGATACAATCCAGCCCCGGAGCATCTCCATGATAATCACGGGGAAGATCAAAATCGAAGACGCGCAGGGCATCTCCATGGCAATAGAGGCAATGTCATGATCCCTGCTGCTGGCAAACTCTCTGTAGCTGAGGATGCAACCACATGCCACGGCGGCTTTTTATAGTGAAGGCCAGTCGGCTCGCAAATTTCTCCATTGTAAATCACAGTGAGTGTATCCACTCCCCTCTCTCTCTCTTCCACATTGTCTCCCGTCTCTTGCTCTCGTTTAATTCTCTCCGTCTCTTTTTCACCCTCTCATTGCCGCTCTGTCTCTGTTGTTGATGGCTATATCTCTTGATCTCTCCTCCAGCTTGGCCATGCACTCTAAGGCAGTGGTGTTGAAAGAGATGGATGCTCACTGCCCTCAGTAATCTCCCCAGCAGCCATTTAGATAATTAAGTCACTATTCTTGCACTTGCCTCGTGTCCCGCTACCGGAGCTGAACTACACACATACGCATACACATGGCCACATGCATATTGATTTATTAACATGCGTGTCCCAGCCAGTAGTTGCAATAATGCAGCAGCCTATAGTTTGTTTGTTCTCACTGCCCTGTGTGTGTGTGTGTGTGTGTGTGTGTGTGTGTGTGTGTGTGTGTGTGTGTGGTGAGAGCTGTTTGTTTTGATGCCGTTGTTGGTTTTTATTTAGAGAACAGAGAAATTTGCAAAAGGATGCAGCGGGGAGAGAAAAGGCGACAGCTGCCATGGGCCACAGAGAATACACAAACACACACACATACACGAATAAACACACTGCATGATTGGCGTCTGGAAATCTGCTGCTCCCCACACCGCGTAGAAGAAAAAGCATGCAGAAAGGCTGGATGGGGAAAGTGTGCACACTAGCCCCAGGGTTTTTCTCCAGCTTTGTGTCTTGCCGTTGTGATAATTTGGAGTTTTGTTGAAAGTCTGTGTTTTAATTAACTGAGCCGCAGCGTGCGGCGGTGGAGGTAGCAGTGCCACTCGGTTCCTCAGGCTAGTCACGTGCCTGGGAAACTGACAACCAAACAGTGGCAGGGGTGTTAACTAACTCAGTCATTGCGATATTTCATAACGCCGCGGCCATTTCTGTCTGGACCGGGGCCAGCGAGAGCTGGCATTTTTGGACGGAAAAACGATAGTCGGCCCATGCTGTTTTCATCATGCAAAACTGAAAACGGAGCCAATGTGTTCAAACCACAGTAAATAAGCAGCTTGGAAACCCTTGCATCATGTTGTATCCCCCGCAAAAACACACATGCAGTACACATGCATACTGCTGCCTTTTTTTTTTTTTTTCCAGATTGGAAGAAAGTTTTACTTTCTATTGCTCTGCTAAAAGAATTGTGCTGATGCACACTGAGGGGGAGGTTTGCTGTCAGTGGTGCAGGTATATGCAATATTCTTAATCTTAAAAAAGAATTTACCCTTGGCCTCATCTTCTTTTTATTTCTTTTTCTCTCTGTCTACCTAGTACACCTTATCCCTTTTTTATCCGCTTTGAATGATTTGGCCTTTGCTTGTATGGTTTATCAAAGAGAAGATGATAAGGAAGTGTCTGTCTCTGGCAAAATGAGGCAGTGTGTGCATGTCACCCACCAGTGTTTCATCCATCAAGGTGTCAGATTAATGTACCTAGTGCCATCTCTCACTATCATCTCCTCTGAAACCTATGCGAAAATCCTAATAGGCAGATGAGATAAGGAAATACGAGGTGCTGGATTCAGATTTAGTGCTCGATCTGCTCAGAATGACTGGTGACTACCCCGCGGTTCAGCTTTATTTAAGTGTCAAATGCTTCCCAATTGTCCTGTAGCTGCAGCTGTTTAAGTAAAACCAGCCTACATCCCTCTAATAATCCGCTAAAATGGAAGCTATTCATGGTCTGGATGGTGCCTCAACTGGTGGGCTTTGCTTTGAGACGTCCTATGTTTTTATGATCCGCTGCTGACTGCGCCGCGTCTCTGGATTCCACTCAGACCACTAATGAGGTGTACGAATTGTAGCAAAGTCCTAATTCCCCTCAAACCGCTCACACACGCACGCGCACACGCACATGCACACAAACCATGTCATGAGATAGACATAGTTGTGTTTTCTTTTTCCTTCTTCTGGAACATCAATTAGGTTTCTCATGTATCACGTCCTTAAGAGGGAAAGCTAAAAATACCCAGGAAGCCCTGGTTCTTTTTCTGGCAGATCAGTTTGCTTCATTAATCAATACTTTACAAAAGTAAAAAAAAAAAAAAAATCCTAAAGATGCTGGAAAAAGAAATCGCTAAATAAAGAAAGAATTTACTCTTGCATCCAATGTTTTAGTGTACCAGTACATTGCTTAATTAATGACACTAGTATTGTTTGTCTGTGCAGGTGCACATGTGTGTGTGTACGCATGTACATAAAGGTGTGAAAGATGCACCATCCAAATTGAGGCATCTTCATCATCTGGTGTGTCTTGGGCGGTACGGACTCGAGCTGAGGAGGAGAATTTAGAAAGCCTGAGACTCTGGCTCGCATTGCTCCAGGCTATTCCTGTACCAGCAGTCTCTCCCATTATTTAAATATCAGGATGAATACCTCTGTTGTCCTGGAGGAACTGTCAGCACATTTACTGGTCTGCGATTGTATTGGTGTGTATGCCACGTGCGTGTGAGCAAGTGTGTGTGCCTGTGACAGTTAAAGTGTGTGTGTGTGTGTGTGTTAGTAGTTATCTGTGCGCGTCTCCCACAGGGCTGCTCATTTACACCAATAACTTGTCCTTGTAAAGTTACAGTATACCTACTTTCCCTGGCCCTCATTTGTACCATCCAGACTTACTGATGGACGAATTGATCATTAGCACAGAGGTGTGTGTGTGTGTGTGTGTGTGTGTGTGTGTGTGTGTGTGTGTGTGTGTGTAAAGCTGGACTGTCACTGGGTCAATAGAAGTAAACACTACTACAGATTGGAAATGGAGTCCTTTCTCTTGGGGAGTATCTGTAGCAGGTGGATTATCTGGGGGTATTAAAAGCAAGGCAGAATGTGCCAGCAAAGCAAACATCACACCATAGAACAGAAGTACAACACCCACCCCACCTTGATCGCATCCTTAACACCCATTCTCTCTATTTCAGGCTGCATACACACACTTATGCTACTGTTATATCTCATTTGCTCGCTCGCTCACACTGGCTCGCCATCTCTCCGTCTTTCTGTCCATCTGTTACACTCCCTCTTTCCCCACGTCTATCTGCGGCTCCCTGTGTATTCCCACATGGCTTTCTTAACGCAGCTCTGTCACACGCACTCCGACATGCTGCGTGCCGCCTCGGAGTGACAGATGCTGTTCTTTAGGGTGTGTGTCTCACGTTCCCACCTGCCAGAAAACTTTTGGGCTAATCGCTCCGCTGTTGCTCGGGAACTGAAGTTATTGAAGGCTCTTGATGTGCACTGCGTGGCCTTACACAGGAACATATAAGACACACACACACACACCTTCTACTCCTTAACTGCATCTCTTTCTAATGTATATACACACCCACACCATCTCACCTCTCTCTCAGTTGCACATGCATTTGGAACATCGTATGCTATTTCGATTCTGACGCATCAGCAGTGCTAGAATAGCCATTTTTTTTGTGACAACACAAGGGCTATGCCAGTCAGCCAGCTCATTAGGTTTGATTGCTGACAGTATTTCTCACTATCTTTCTTGGCTCTTCTGTCCCTGTTCCTTTTTGTTACTATTTGCGTTTCCAGAGGATTAGTGATTTGAATCATTTGTTTAGATTTGCATCTCTCAGCAAAGGATTCTCAGTCTTCGTCAGCTTTTATTCAAGGTAGGAGCCAGAGTCACGAAATAACATTTGGCGTGGGAAAGTCTGATACCTTCAGGTAAGATTATTAACAGGCAGACAGGATTGCAGAAGAGCCCCATTAATTGCTGTAGGGTATGACTGGAATGCTGTCATTAGTTTCTTATAAAATTGAAAAGGCTCTTTAAAAAGGTTGGCTTAACATGCAAGCCTTGCAGCAAAGGTTATCATCTCTTCCTCTGAACGGCTGTTGTTTTGTCCAGGGCTGACAGTGACTTCATTGGATGTGAAAGAAAATGGGCAAATCTTTATTGGCACCTTCTCCCCAGAGCAGTGCAGCACAGCACAGAGCAAAGTGTCATTGTAGATGTGATGTATTTAAGTGTTTATCTGGTCTGACAGAGTCCACAGGTGTGTTGGGTGTTGGTTTCCACAGGCAGGTTTCCTTTTATCGCCTGCTTGTACTTACCCTCACACTCTCAGCCTCAAGGTGATGTGAGCTCGTGCACATTCGCTTTTACCCACCGACTTTAAAGGAGTTGCCGAAACGTAGTTGTGAAAGCATTTTAAGTGCCTCAGTAATTACTAGCTTAAATCCTTCTGTTCACAAAGGACCGTAAATGTAGGATATGTGGGATATGTCTCAGTGACACTTGCCCTGCAGGGTTCGGTTGCCAGCCTTACGGTTACACAGTACATACTGACAAGCATAGTGCAAGGATGACAGGAATTCACTCAGGAGGATTGTGCACATATTGAAATGTATTGTGCCAAGATTCTGAAAATGCCACTAGGGTAAGTGAGTGATAGAATTTGGAGCATGGTAATGTGAGATGCTCCTCATATTACCAGATAGCAACATTTGTCGTCTGTATAAACTACTTAAATCAGCCCACTTACACATACACTCACAATCAAAGGAAGAAGTGGGATGTAACATGACGACTGCTTTGGAAATTGGACGTTGTATAACATGACGTGGATATAACGAGGTGTAACAAAAAGTGCATATTTTTTAAACATTGAATGAGGGTTTATTTGAAAATTTAGATCCCAACATCATGGCAGGGGATTCTGGTCCAAACCTTGCATCTCTGACCGATCCATTACTGACACGACGCTCTAACAGGATGTCGTTCTCCATTTTAGCGGCACCACGTTACTCCTAAACCTCTTTACACATGCGACCAAAAACTTCGGCACTATATCCTGCCATATCTCCTGTTGTAATAATAAGTATCTACTTTTATTCTAGCACTTTTAAATTGAAAGAATAATAGCAAATAACCTTTGCATAATCTCATCTCAGTCTCAATCAACACAGTCACTTTAAACTTAACTATGACCATGACCGTTCAAGTACTTTTACTCGCCTATTCTTAACCATACCAGAACTGTAGCAGATCAGAAAATGCCTACAAGTACCTATTTTGGCGTTTATGTATGAGAACTTGGGTAATGCAATTTTCATTTTGAATACTGAATGAATAATACCGCCAAAATAAAGGTAGAAATGAACCCTTTCACAAGATGCGTGCATAACTAAAATCTTCATTTGCTCTCTTTAGGTTTTATCCACTTGCTCATTTTTCAGAAATAGGAAAGGAGAGAGATGATTGAATAACAGTTTGATGCTGGATTAAAATCCATCACTTTCTAGTGAAAATGCCTTTACTTTCCATTCTTTTTCTCTGTGCTGTATATTGCACCTTACTGGCGTTTATCCCACAAAGCTCTCTTGTGTGGGCTCTTTCAAACTTAGTTTAATACCTTTTCTGCGTAATCTAATGGATTTGTTCTCCAGCGCGCCGTTGTTCCTGGAGGTTTACAAGAAGGCAAAAAACTAGTGCAGTTTGTGGTAAATCACTATACTGTCTAGACTGGGGAGCTGATGCACAATGGCACGCTCCCACTTCACATCTGAAAAGCATTGGTGAAAATAAATTGTACAGAATTGTGAATGCAAATGTACTCTGCCCCCAATTCTGACTGCTGTGGAGATAATGTCCCTTTTGTTATTTTTTTTATTATTTTATTTTCCTGTTTTTATGTGGAGGAATTGTCTGCCTGGCCTCTTATTTCTCGGCTGAGGTGTGCAGCTCGGGTGATAAGAGAATATTACCTGGCACCAACTCTACCATTGTTCCCCCGGACCAGCACCTTGTTTCTCTCTCACTCAAACTTTTTTTTTAATAGAGATAATACAAGATTATTCTATTGGAAATTCTGAGGTTGTTAAAATGGGTTACTGTGGAAAGGCAGAGAGGTTATTGCAGAGTCAGTGAGAATTACAGAGTGAGTGAGAAAGAGAGCGTGAGAGAGTGTTGTCCCATAGCGTTTAGTTGCTCGGTCTGGCTCTATCGCCATGTATCAGCTTGCTGTGTTTGGACAGAGCAGACCTTGTATGAGAGAGAACTAAATGAAGGGAGGGGGATTGAGAGAGGAAACAAAATGCATGATGAAAAAGAATGAAAGGGAGCACAACAGTGATGGACATAAAGGAAGAAGCAGTGAGTGTTTTAGAAAGTAAATTAATGGATGGTCACAGCAGCTTAAGATACAGAAGGGCCAGTGCTCCAACCACAGGCTGTATCGTGTATCGCTCGCATCAAAGCTTTGTCAAGACCCTTTCTTTTCCGACAGCTTTCACTGCTCAGACACACTCACATACTACACTGGGGTTTTAAACATATGTTCTCATTACATTTTGCCAAAACAGTACGTGCATACACAGCCGTTCACTTGTATTATACAGTATATACTGCTTTTGTACACACACAGATACACGCACAGAGAGGCTGGCATTTCAAGGGGTTTGCTCCTCTGTGAGGCAAGAAGCAGCGTGAAAGACCCCGGCATGCAGAATAAAGACCTATCATCCGCTGTCATTCTCTCCTTACAGACCAGGGGATTTTGCATGGGGCTTGCTAAACCTGGTTTGAGGTGGTTGTTTATTTATTTCATCTGTTATCAAGGGCTTGGGAAGCGTAACACGCCTTTGGTGAGGAGGAGTACAATGCGCCGCAAACCCCTCAGTGATGGATTTCACTTCTCGGATCCTGTGCCGCTTTGATTTATGATATAATATGGAGCGATACGCTGCTCACGCTACACAACAGCGCCGTGTCCCGTACCGATGTAATGCCAGCTCACTCGCCTCTTAGCCTATCGCCGCCTGCTGTGCTTGAAAAAGGGGAGAACCCTCAAATGCACTCCAAGGGCAATCTGATTGAATTAAGCAGCCATTAGATGTATGAGATGAGCTGTGATTGCAGGGGTATTTATCTATTCAGATGAACGAGTTTTGACCACAAGGTCATGATACTGCTGCGCCATCCTCAGAGAAACTACACTGAGCGGGTGTACCTGTTTAACCTCTCGCTCGGCCGTATTGCTTTAACCCCCCCCCATTGTTGAGCCTAGATGCCTCGGCGGAACAAATGAAGCTCCTCATGGGGCTGGCACTGATGGTGGTTTTTATAGAGCTGCTTAGCAGTGCTCGTTTCTCTCCCTCTTGTCGCAGCCCTCGTTAATGACTGGGAGAATAGGAATTAGAGGCAACACATGAGCAGCAGTGTGTTGAGTCAGAGAGCCCGTCAGGTACATTGAGAGCAGATGCTGTGAGCATTTACACCTTCATGTCAACATGTTCTCACCTTCATTCACTTCATGTCTCGCTCTGTCTTTGTCCCCCGGTCGTTTCCTATCTTTGAAAGCCTCTGCCTTTGTGTCTGTGTCTCTTCCCCCCATTTGCATACATATTACAACATTTCAACCTGACCTTATATCCTTTCTTTCCATCTCCTGCAGGCCTGCCCCCGTTATTCCCTCTGAGAGGAAGAGGAAGTGATGTCACGCCACCACCACCGCTTTGAGAGGGACTACCGGGGACCCTGGGAGCGGAGAGACATCCGCCCTTCTGGCCTCCACAATGGAGGAGCCAATCATAGCTGTGCCTCTGCCGTCGTCAATGGCAACAACCGCCCAGGGCTCCTTCCCCTCCCAGTCATCCCCTCCCTCCTCCCCACCCCGGTTACAGTTGCCGTGACAACATCGAGTGGCGACATATCGGTCAAGCGAGGCATCACGGCAGCAGGATCAATGGCTTCTGCATCTGCCAAGGTAAGAGCCTTGTCCAAATGGATGCCGCAACACCTGCTTCCTCCTGCTCTGTCAAGTTGTTGTTCTCGTCTTTGTCTCTCCCTGTGTGAACTTTTTAAACTGTGAAGACTCTCCAACTGGACATAATCCCCAACTTTCCCCATGCTTTTGAGGCTTTCCAGCTTCTCTCTCTCTCTCTCTCTCTCTCTCTCCTCTGTCTCTCTTTCAGTTCTCATTCCCCACTTTTTCCAAATGTTTCTGCATTGTCCAACTCACTGGCACTCACTCTTCATGGTTCAACTGTCTCAACTCTTCAAGCCTCTCTTCTCTTCCCCTCTCTCTCTCTCTCTCTCTCTCTCTCTCTCTTTTTTTTCTCTCTGTCTCTCTCTCTCTCTCTCTCCCCCCTGCACTCACCATCCGTATCCCTTACGCCAGTCCTGCTGCTCTCTCTGCACTCTCTCTGTCCAGTGTCCCTTTCTTGCCAGACCATTTTCCTTCCATCTTCATTTTCTCTCTCTGCCAAATGGCAGGCTTGTCCTGCCTTTGCCCCCTTGGTAATTTTCTTCTTCCATTATGTAAATGACCTCTGACAGTGCCTCAAATGGGTGCTGCTGTCAGAAGTGATGGCTGGAGGTGGTGCTTTTCTTAACAAGCAAACAAACCAGCACCACATCCTTATATAATCCCTGAGTAATACCATAGATACAAAAAAAAACTTATTTTCTTCTACGGAATTCCCTCCTGTTCAACCATCTTTCTTAATATAGGCAGAGCTACATTATACACCAGGCCATATAGTGCTATAATGATATTTGTTCCAAAAAAGGTTAGAAACTTTTAATGAGTTCTCAAGTGACAGAACTATCAATAGTATGAGTGTGGCTTATATGTATATATTCCTAATTTGACTATATGTCACATTTGTGTGTACCTTTCTTATATATATATAGAAAACTGCAGCTTGGAAATGTCTGAGCGGTACAGTTTGTGTTCGCCACCCCTTCGTCCTGGGATTTGCTAGCTAGCTGGCTGTCAGCAGCGTGTGAAGAGAGGGGCCTTTACCAAAAAAGCGTTAGACATTTTAGCCTCTCCCCTGCCTCTGCTTCCGTGGATACCATTTATCTTCTCTCGACACTTCTCCTCACTATCAGATCATTTGCTTTAATTTGATCCTCAGCGGATCCATCTTTGCTTTTTTCTTTTCCCTCCGGCACCTTCTTGGGCTCTTGCTCTCGGTGGGGCCTGCACTCTAAGAGCAGAGGTAAACAATGCTCTGGTAATTTAGCCCGTAAGTGCACATCATTAGATACCCTGCTGAATGCACTGACCACAGACACGGTAAATCTGCTCTGGCACCGCATCGGCCCCTCCTTTTGTGCGGGCTGAATAATTACATACATCCCAACAAAGTCTCGCCAACTCCCACCGTGGCCGTTGTCATCATTCAATGGCTGCCAGAGCAATTAGGTGCCTTGCCTCGCACATGAGTGCCCGTTTGGTTAAAGGTACAGTATATGTGGGAATGTGTGTGCATAGATTCAGCAGATATAATGCCGATCCTTCCCTAGATGCCACTCTGTTAGCTTTATTCAGGGATTTAGCTTTCTACTTTGTCTCGCTTTTGACAGTCTTTTGTAGGCATGCTGCAGAGACAAGCAATGATTAAAAAGGGAAGTACCCAGAGTCTGGGCTCTGCTTTAATTATGACCTAGAAAAGATATAGGGGCCTCAAGAGCTGGCCAATACTATAGGAGCCGGTCTGCTGTCTTCTTCCTAGCTGTCTGCTGTCGTCACTTGCTCTCTCTCTTTCTCTTTCTGTCATCTTTGATCAAAGAGTGTGATGGACGGATGCAGCTCTCTCTCTCTGGTCCCTGTGTCTCTGCTCTGTCCATGGCTACACTAAAAAGCTGACGGGCTGTTATTGATCTCAACCGTTTGGAGACTCTCCTTTTTAAGAACACTGCGGCCCAAGTGGGGACACATTCCAATAGCTAGACATGTACAGCTGTGTGTGTGTGTGTGTGTGTGTGTGTGTGTGTGTGTGTGTGTGTGTGTGTGTGTGTGTGTGTGTGTGTGTGTGTGTGTGTGTGTGTGTGTGTGTGTGTGTGTCTAAAAGTGATGCCCCTGCACATATTACTCTTACTTTGTCTAATAAAACCATAAATGGAGTAATCATGTCCCTTAATATGAAATGGGACACAGGACAGGTGTATTGTGTCAAATTTTTTTCTGTGGTCTGTTTATAAAAATAATCTTTCATGTGGTGTTCTTCAGCTTTAATGATCAAGAAAGAGTTATATGGTTAGCATGATTTTGTGTGTGTGTGTGTGTGTGTGTGTGTGTGTGTGTGTGTGAGAGTGTGTGACAAATGCTGAGAGTTGAGAAGTACCATCTGGTCCATCCTGATGTGAAGTTAACCACATGGAAGAGTGGACTATAGTTAATTTAGAGCTGCACTTTGTTATTCCCTGCCATGCCATTAATTAATTTTCATACATTTATGTGCATCTGTCACGGATGTATAGTCACTGCAGACACTAAATCCATGTTGTTCATAGCCACCACTATTTCTGTCTCTGGCTGATAAACAGGACTTTTATGTCAGCGGAAAGCCCAGTTTCACTTTGTATGCCATTCCACTTCTTCCAAGTGATAGAGTGACCCACAGCATCATTTTCTTACAGTATCAATTCCACTCAATTTCCTGGGTAAGATTTAAATGGACTTCTTTCAAATGAAGTGATTGTTATGGTCGTAGCTTATTGGATTTGCAAAAAAATGAATACTTTCAATTTCGCTTTCTAGCATGCATGGAAGCAGCTATGTTAGATTCACGAGAAAGATCTATAACGTGAATAAACCAACATTTCACTGTGATGTGATTGTTTTTCACCGTCCTGCTGGTGTGGCGGTTTATATTAAGTATAGGCCTGCAGAGAAATGAAGACGGGGCCTTGAAAGTGTCTGACATCTCATTATTTGACTATAAAAGCTATAAACCTACACCATCTATGTACAGTGTTTTCACCCTGTTTATTAAAAATGAAACTCTACCTTTCAGACACCTTTTAAGCTGTGTTAATGCCTAATGTTAATGTACTCTCCTGAAATGGCACTGTCTCACCTACAATTGGTGCTTGGATCAAGAATATGGCACAATGTGTGTCCATGGAGAGACTGATATATATATATATATATATATATATATATATATATATAGAGAGAGAGAGAGGCACATTGGGGGTGTACGCTATGTGCTTTAAAAAGGTTTTTTGTGAAAGATCTATGTGTGGAGTTTTAGATATGTTTGCACATGTATAATGTTACATATATATATATATATATATATATATATATATATATATATATATCATATATATATATATATATATATATATATATATATATATATCTTTATTTACAGACTCATGGTCCAGATATAAAAGTACATACATATTACAGGAAGGGTACACAAAAACATAAAAACATACAGACATACTGTCTACCACATATTACATAAAGGGAACATACATACATATATACATATACAGACACAAAGATGGTTATGCACAATACTTAAAACATATGCAGATGCGTGTTCCAGTGTTTCCAGAGTTTGGAAGTATATCTGGTATCACTAAGTGCAGGGTTAGTTAAAATTGTATTCTTTGACTCTGTTAATCACCACTTGAATTTGTACATAAGATTCCTCAGCACAGCATGGAAGGTGGGAACATTACTCGTCACAAACAAATGACTAGCACTGGTCCATCTTGGACACTTCAACAAAATTCTAAGTGCATCATTGTATGCCACCTTTATCTTATTTATCTTTGCTTTACTATAGCTGCACCATAGGTGAGCTGTATAAAATGGTGTACAGTATGCTCTGAAAAGAGACGTTTTAACTTCTTCAGTACACATATAAAATTTGCGTGCCAACATATTTGCTTGTCCATATAATTTACAGCACTGGCGCTGTATGTCATCATCGTCACAAAAATCATCCCTGATAATGTGGCCCAGGTATTTTGTTTGTTTTGTTTTTGTTTTACAGCCTGTTCTTTAGCATTAGTAAGGATTTTACAGGGTTTAAACGTAGGCCAAGGTTGTAGTCTGTATCTGATAACATATAATATTACTGAAGTATCTTCCTCCCTCTGAAACATGTGGATTTCTCCTGCAAGCTAGCAGAATGAGCTATTCCTTCAGCCTGTGGCCATTTCATGACTTTAATGTTGTTGGAAACAAAACATACACAAAAAGTAAGTTAGTTTTGGCCTTATGCTCTTCTGCTCAGGTAGCTGTAGTACTATGGTGCCAAAAGGTGGGGTCTCCAGATAGATATGATAGATTTATAGAGATTCTGTGAATTGTGTAGTATTTTGACAATATTACTACATTTCTAAGTTGGTGTAATACTGAGATAAGAAGATCTACTTCTTCTCATTGACTAGTCATGGAATCACTGACTTATTTGGTGTAGGATGAAGCAGATAAGTAGGTAGTACTTTTGCAGTGATAATGGTGGTCTTCAGTCATGAGAAACCAAGTTATCAGGTATCTTTTTGGCGTCACATTGACAATGTTAGTAGCTGCTGAACATTTAATTAATTTCGCAAAGACCATAGTATGACCATAATACTGTGTCCAGGAAAACAGAGTAATGCATTTGATACATTTTCTTTCAGTTGTATTTATGAAAACAAGGAGTGTTACTTCAGCTCCAGCTACAATACCTACTACTGCTTGATCTTCTATAATCTATAATACCTGCTGCTGCTGCTGGCAGTCCAATAAAGCACTTTTCCCCCGGCAAGGCCAAAAAAAGCGTGCTGTTCTGCTGAGCACGTCTTGACACGAACCGCATCCCATGACAGTTGTTGCCACCTGGCAGAGATTCTTTTGAGTGGTAACTCCATTACAACGCATATGTTTAAAAGCTATAGTAGTATGCACCTTGAATGCATCCATGCATCGTCATTTATTTATTTTTTTTAATATCTAAAAGGTGATTTTAAGATAAAGTTCTCCTTTTCAAGTAAGCATCATGAATAAAAAAAAAATTCCAAGCATTGACAGCATTAATCAATAGAGCTTGTCTTAAATCAAATCACACATTGTGTGTTTTTTTGTTGTTTTTTGGTCATTGATTTGAAGCAGACCCCGTACTGTGGCCAACACAACATGGTATCCAGAGAACAGCAGGTGTCATGGCCTCCCTCTGACACAATCAAAAAAGAAGAAAACGCACAAAAAGCATGTATCTCGTGGGAGGCTGGGTGGCAGCAGCGGAGTGTTGCTTTTGAATTAGCTTCAGATAAGAGAGGAAACTACAGTTGTTCTATCAAATAGTGAAACTCTTTCTATCATCCAGAAAAGATGAAACTTTACATTTCCAAGGCAGGCAGACTCACCTGGGGGTCTCAAAGAAAACCAGCATCCTTTTTATGAGGAAAGCCGAGAACACTAAACATTGCCGGAGGAAAGATTATTGCTTCGTAGCTTGAAGCTTACATGTTGTTACTTTATACTGATGGACATACATTGACGAGGCAATCCAATTCAATTATATCATGCAGAATGTTGATAACGACAACGGAAATCTTAATGCGGATGTTTAACTGTCAAGAATAGAGGATGTTGCGCTGTTCTCTTATTGTTGACATTTTCACTTCAATTGAAATTCAAAATATACACTCCAAAATACTCCTTAAATACTAAGTAGCACATGGCTTTCTAAGGTGCCTTTATCTTTCTCCGAGGAGCTGCAAGGTAAACAATCTTCACACTCTGCTGCCTGGATTTGATTTATTAGCTCCTACTGTATGTGTTGTCGTCCTATCACAGACTTGCTGCGTGCCATTGGCATTCACAGTGAAAATGTCACCAAAATCGCACTCTCAGAAGACGAGTCCTCAGAAGCACACCAAACTGATTGATGAGAATTACTTTAATTCACCGCCGCAGCTTTAATTTAATATCCAAACGCCATCATGTAAAACCTGAAGGCCTTTTCGTAGGCGAGTCGTGTGTCTCTTTATCTGATTTCCTGGTTTTTGTACTGTAATCCAGTGTCATGCCATTTCAAACATGTAGAGCCAGAGGTCTTTCGCACATTTTGTGCTTTGTAAGTGGTTAAGTGGTGAGCGTGTCGAAGTGCATTTTAGCGCTAAAAAGTCAGCTTGTCTGACATCGAGCTGAGACGATCCTGTCAGCTCTTTCTGCTTTGTCCGTCAAGGCTAAAATGTCAGTTTGGATAAAGACATCCCTCAGTGGGTATGCCGAAAGCTGCCCTCAAGTTTTAGATGTGCCACTGTTTAAAAATGTCACTTCGTTTTGGCTTCTTCTGATTGGATTTTTTTTGGGGGCTTTTCCGCCTTTTATTTGACAGGACAGCTAGGTGAGAAAGGGGGGAGAGAGAGGGGGAAGACATGCAGGAAATCATCACAGGTCGGATTCGAACCATGGACCTCTGCATCGAGGCATAATCCTCTCAGTATATGCGCGCCTGCTCTACCACTGGGCCAACCCGGCCACATTCTGATTGGATTTTTCCTCACTGGGGAAATAGGATTTGAATCCCTGGCACAACACAGTCTGCCCGCTGTTTCCAAGGAATACATTCACAGCTTGTCTAGTAAGATGCCGACACCTGCTTTTAATTGATCTGACAGTTTATAAACTGCCCACCATCATTTTCCTATTCCGCTGTTTTACTTTCCATTAGTCATGCATTCATTCTTTGTTTTGTTTTTCCATAAACACAAACATCATCATGTTTGTGGACAAACAAATCCGCTGCCAAGCGTCTACAACAGTGTCATTAAGAAACAGTGGACCTCAAGGGAGCAAAGCAGGGATTAAGCTGTGATTTTCCTTAAGATGGTATATGGAAACTTTTGAGTGTTAACGAGAAGCAGTGATTGTGTGTTTACCGGGAGCAATTGCACCAGGGTCTGGATGTCTCCATGGCACCATGTGGGGAGAATTAAAGCTTTCCACTCCGAATCAGACCAGGCTATGCTGCAGTGATTGCTAATCAGGACGGACGGACGGACAGACAGACAGCTCAGTCATGAGGAGTGCACACTGTCAAACTGTCAGAGGAAAGGCACTGTAAAAAGAGAACTGTCAGATTGTTAATCTTTTTTTTTTTTTTGTAATCAACATTTGAAATCCGATTAATGGAAAGTAGGAGTCCTGAATCTGATGACAGATTTATCGGAAATCTCACACTTTCATCAAACAGTCAGGACATCGTCATCTTCTATCGTCAACAGAAAATATCTGCTTGATTTTAAGAAAAAGGGCCACATAAAAATGAAACGGTCTACAGATGTGGGACAATAACAGACAGGGCGACAGGTCAAAGAATAGGTGAAGCCAAGTGTTATCTTTGTCTTTTTTGTCAATCTCCCTGTGACAAGATGTTCCACAGGTTTTATCCAAAGCTTATCGTCTCGTGGGTCCTCCTGCGTCTGTCTCTCTGTCTTTTGGGGTAGGATCCCAGCCGACCTTTTGTACCAACAATGGAGCGCCGCATTTATCCATCCAGCCGCCTGTCTTTTCCATCGCAATTCTCCAAACCTGGCCAAGTCCTCATTCTCTCTGCCTCTGCTTTTGAAGCATGCGCTTTATCGGAGCGGGGTTTTAATAAAACCGAGGCAGAGACGGGTTATTGTTCTAAAAACCATGGATTTCCCAAAATAAGACAGCTTTCAGGGTCCTGGCTTTGTGGTGGGGTTGTTCTTGTGACAGCGGGCTTAACAAAAGACTGTATGCACAGCTCTGGCAGGAGAAAATACGACGGTCCAGAAGGGGCAAGCGCTTCTCTTCTTTCCTGCTGTGTGTGTGTGCGTGTGTGTGCGTGTGTGTGCGTGCGTGCGTGTGTGTGTGCGTGAGTGAGTGAAAGGAAAGCAGCCTCCTAAACACACCGGCTGTCTCATGCGCCTGGCTCCAAACTGACGGCCTGATGGCTCGATCTAATAAGCAGTCATTGGATATCAGATTCAAATCTTTTTCTGCTTTGTGAAAGATGAGATGCGAGCTCCTTCTCTATTTATCACACAGTGACTATGCAATATGAGTGTGTGATATTGAAAGGGCTGAGGAGCGTGTTGTCATCCAATACTGTACATCTGCTCTCCCGGCAGTATACAGAGATCATTGTCTTGCCGGCCTTTGAATGAGCAGAAACTGGCGTGTCGGACGTCCCTACACAAACAAAGATGTGTTTACAAAGTGCAGATTCATCTCAGACTTGCTCTTTCTGTCTGCCTTTCCAGCCTGTGCATGTCATGGAAACGCCATTCAGCCCATTTATCCCCCCCCCCCCCCCCCCCCCCCCCCCCCCCCCCAGACCACCACCATTCCAGCCACTTCAAACAACTTCTTGTCTTTGCTGAAGCACAGATCCTCATTCCTGCATCAGCTTTGCTTCCCTCTGAGCGCGCTTGTGTGAAATTGGATTGCTGATCCGTTGGCATTGAGTGGCAGAGATGTAATATGGGATAGCGGCAACCGCATGTTTTGATGCCGCAGACAGCCGTTACAGGACACCGGCGGATCAGAGATGATGCTTGACTCCTAGTCCTCATCACTTCAAGACTGGAAATGCTCAGAGCAAATCTCATGACAACAGGAAGGGGCACACCGCTGAACAACAAACACAAGCACACAAGGCTGTGGTCAGGCACATTGCACTCCGTAGCATGCGGAAGGTTGTCAGTTTTGCTCGATTCGCTAAAGTGTCAAGGGTTCACTGTTGATCCCTGGGCGATTGGAAGTGGCTGTCGTCTTAGATTGCCATTATCATTTGTCATCGCTGCCACCACTGCATCTTACTCCTCCACTTCCTCATCACAGGGTGAGAGATTTGTGTCAAAAGGGGAAAGTGATATTTCACACATGTTTACCCTATGATTATCACACACTCACACCCTCTACTGGTCATTTGTTGTTGATTTCCAGTTGTGTCAAAGTTCCAAAGCAAAGGCAATATGAATAGTTTGTTCCAAACTGTCATTATTTGGTGCAAAATATGGCTGAATCCACTGCTTTCACTGTCAGCTGTCACCCTCCTCAAAGCTCAGAGACTCCTCCGAAAGTAGCGTATTCAGGCATTTATTGGCCAAACTAATGTTAAGATTGAACTAATCTGGCTGACCACTTCTGCTGTATTGTCACAAACTTTGTACAGCCACTTTTAAACCTACAAGGGGTTTGCGACTCAAAAGATTTCCACTTACAAGTAGCCTACAACAAGTTTCAAATCAGCTATTTAATCTTAACAAACACCAGTGTACCTGTGACTTAGCTATGTGGAATCTTTTTTAGAGCAGTGTAATGTAGATGCTAATGTCATGCAGCATTACTGTTGACACATACTGTACCGCGTTCAGGT